>NC_048283.1:25919053-26186553 GCF_009762535.1 Notolabrus celidotus | reverse complement strand
TAGCTACCATAGCAGCCTGTGATGCATCTGTCAGCCGAGACCACCTGTTTTGGTCATGTAGACCTGAATATTAAATAAATATAACGGGAACCTCTCTAGATCTTACTCTTTGTTTTTGGAGTGAAGGGGGATGAACAGCACAGAGGATGGTGTGTTAGCACTGACAGGTCTTGGCAACACTGCTTTATAGAAGCAATGGCTCCCTGGAGTCTGATTCTGATCTGTCTGACCATCTGAGCTCAGCACAACACACACACACAGGTACACTGACCAGCCTGCACATCAACACTCACTTTGAAATCATAAATAAAAAAAAAAAATCAATCTTCTGAGATGGCATGCAGACCTGCTGCACACTCAGAAACACCCACTCAGAGCCGAGCAGCAGAGCTCTGCTGTAATGACATCATTAATGGATCTCGCTGTGTTCTTTATGGTTCTGCTTTAACTGCTTGATGACTTCACTTGATGCTGCTGCTGACAGCTACAGTGGCGTGAAGGCAAACTGACCACACGCACATGAACACAGAGCCATCCTGATCAGAGAGTATGTCCATGAGTTTAAAGCTTGAACATGTATGCCTTCTTAATACATATTGTTTTTAGAAATGCATGTAAATAATTCATAACCCTGATTACCATACTCATTGAATGTTGATCTTTGTTTTCTTGTACAGGGATCCTTCATGGAGCTGGACTGTGGCAGCTTCCTAAACAGCTGTACATGCCCACAGAGGAGAAGTCTGCTCATGCTCCAAACAGCCACCTGAAATATGTTTGGTATGACTCTCTCAGCCGCTCCCTCCCTTCTTCCACACTCTGCTCCTGGACATGTATTCTCACTTTTGTTTCCCTTGGGCTTTTTCCAGGATCCACTAAACTCCTCTTTCCTCTCATCATTTTCCCTGTCTTGTAAAAAAAATTGAAGGGGTCATTTCTGACAATTCTTAAAAAAGTAAAAGCCTGGAGAGATGTTTGACCTTGGTTCCACACATGGTAGCCAGACTGCCCTCCCTCGCTCTCCTCTAGCCTTGTTAAAAAGTTTTCTTAGGTTCTCTGCCAAAGCCAGCAGCTAGAAACGGTTCCTGTTCTGAGCTGTAGGGAGCATTTACGGCATTTTATACTGAAATTTCTAAAACTTGGTTTGGTTCCATAGCTATCAGGCTTTTACTTTGATAGCAGTCTGTGTCAACTTTCCACTGCCAGGAAAGAACAGACCAGATTTTAAATTACACATCAATCAGGACGTATTCACGAGGACATTACATGTACGATTTATAATCTGCAGAGCCGTGCCGTGTGCCGCTCTGATGTTCGAGGTAAAGATGAAAAAGAGATTTTAAAAAACCATGTACGCTGAGATAATGCTCCCCAGTGGTTTTCTCCATGCTGCTTTGCAGTCAAACTGGTTTCCATCATGCATCCATCAATTATTTTTACTACTACAGGTAGCTTGAGGGGTCAGACTGTTTGAGCAGAGTAACACTGAACAGAACCAATCAGTCCCTACTGTGGCTGCTTCAACATCTGCTCTGCAATTTGAACACCTGCCCTCGAAAGTAAACACCCTGTCAGAGGAACATGAATGAAGACCGAAGTCCTTTTACATATTTCCTTACTCAACATGTGTGTAATAGGAACCACCCAGGGAATGTAAATAACAGGATGCATACAGACACGTATAGTAGCTTGTTTGTGTGTACGGAGGTCAGCTGTGCACCCTGTGTGGTCTGAAAGAACATAGGAGGTAAGAAGACGCCCATCTTGTTGTGAATCAACGTTCACACATAATCCTCAAGAGTAAGGGCTTTGCATGTGATCACTGTCTGTACTCCAAACCTGTCTGTCTGTATCACTGGTTTAGTGTGTCCTCCATTGATTATTAAGGATACATGTCCCTGTCTGTTCACGTTTTTGCCTGCAGGAAGATGCTCCAGTCTCTTGGGCGACCGGAGCTCCACATGGCCCTTGAAGTGACGATCGTAAGTGGGTCAGGTCAGCAGCATGCTGGCTGCCTGCTCCTCACTTCTGAGGTCCTGTTTGTGGTGAGCCTCAGTGAGGACACCCAGCAGCAGGCCTTCCCCATCACCGAGGTAACTACCACTACTAAATCTCACAGTAGTGATCAGCTTCTGTGGAGCCGGTGTTGCAGTGAAAGCAGTCAGGATAATGTGGCAACCTTGTTTCCTCTGCAGGTGGAGTGTCAGCAAGAGCCGGGACAGCCGGACCAGCTCACCCTTACCTTACAGCAGCAGGCGGTCATCAGTGATACAGAGGTGAGACACAACGGAGCAGGGTCACGTGGTTCACACCAAAACCATCTCTTCTTTGTACACGTGTCCCATTTCTCCCCGTTAGCTGAGTGCGCTTGGATACACACACACTTTGGTGGCGTTTTGCCAAGTTAAAGGAACATCCTTTCATCGCACAGTAGATTGAGAGGATAACATTGGGTAAGACAAAGAATGCAGCTGATTGTGCTGGTGTTATTTGACACTCTGCTTGGGCAATTTCTTAAGAGGAGCCACCAGAGATTTATGGTAAGACTTAGGCCTAGAGAGCTAAATTTGTACTTTGATCACCGGGATGTTTTGCTGTTAACACATCAACTGTAATATGTGACTTAACTAAAATAATCCAAGTTATTATGAGTAACGTCTTCGCAGATACAAGTAGTGAATCATACGGGGCCACAAGCTGATTAAGATAAATGACCAAGGAGAAAAACTGCTCAGTACACTGGTAAAAAGACGGTCCTTCTTTACTCTCAAGTTGATTGATTTGAACCATAGGCTGTATAAATAATGGACATAGTATCCGTGACATCACCCATCTGTTCCTGAGCGCTGTTTTGAAGCCAATGCTGAACTCATCCAAAAGAGTGTGACGTAAAGAGGCAGTGTTTGAGCCTCCTAGCCTGTCATCAAGTCAGTCATGTCCTTATTTGGGCAAAAACTTGTAATCTTAATATCTTCTGAACCGCCGTGTTAAAAAAAATTCACCCCCCATACAGTGTGTGCCGATGGAGAAATGAGCTATGTAGACCGAAGCCGTTTTTTGAACCAGGCTGTAAACATGTTTATTTCTGCTGCAAAGATCGTCTTTTTTGAAGTGGTGTGTATGTGGTTTCCGTTGTTTCTGCCTCAAGTGGATTCTTGATGAATTGCAGTTTATAACACGTTTCATACGTGTTCCCTTTATAAAATAAATATAATGTTATTAAGTACTGTGGACTGGCTCACTGCAAACATTGGCTATATTTATTGTTAAGATGTGAATATGATGTAAAGTCACCAATTTTGCATCTTTAAAACATCTTTCTTACTTTGAAATTTCTTCAGTGGTCCACCGGTGATCTTGTTGCTCTTGATAAAACCTTTGTGGGAATAAACTTCCCCAACATAATGCATTATGGGATTTATACTTGGGCTAATACCGCTCAGCTGCGGTCTTACCAAAAGTACAGATAAAGAACAAATCAACCACGCTGCACTTTGGATTTTTGGAGAAATGGGACACACTTGCACACTGACACTAAGCAAGTTCGATCAAGTATGCGTAATGGGACAGCCCCTATATCTCTGTTTTTACCTTTTCTTTTCTGTCTAAATGCGTGGGTATTATGGGCAGTGAGAACCAGTTCAGAAAGGGGGCGGTCTGGGGAGGCCAGAGCTAGCTAACTGTCCCTGATCGATTGCATTAGGGCACAAGTAGTGGAAATAAACTGTGTGGAAAATACACTAAGCTGCTTCTTATTGTCAGTATTTATATGATTAGATTATAAAAAAGGCCGGACAGTAGGCAGCTGTGGCTCAGAGAAGGTTAGCTCCTGCAGTATGCATGACCTCGGGCAAGACACTGAACCCCAAATTGGTCAGGTTTGGACTTTGAACAGCAGCCTGTATGTCTGAATATCTTTTTATCTATTTTCATTCCTTTGTCTCAGAATGTTGATGAACCCAGCTGCTTTAAAGTTAACACCTTTGTCTTGGTACTCTGTCTGTCCTCCCTCAGGGTGACAGTGCTCGTGAACGTCTGTCAGAGCAGCAGTATCAGCGCTTGGTGGATTACGTGATGCGCGCCTGCCAGTTTCTCTCACCCTCCGTCGCCTCCCTCCAGCTGCAGCCTCTGGTGATACTTGCCAACCCCCCGCTTCCCGTCACCAAGTCTTACCACTACCTGGTGGACCCTGCCTTCTCTAAAGTGTTTGTCAGCAAGTTCACCATGGTAAAGAATAAAGCCTTACGCATCGGATTCCACTAACACATAAAACACATATTTTTGTGTCACTCAAAAATAAGCCTTAAAAAATCTCGTATTGAAGAGATTACTACCTGTTTATGCAAAAACATATCTGTGTAAGTAGAATAAGATTTATTTTATCAAAGTGAGTCCATAAAGAGAATTCTGAAACGTGTTTATAAAGTTATATTTTTTTAAAAGTTATAACAAATTCATCATAAAATCAGAAAACTCAGATTAAATGACAGACACACATATCAGTTCAGAAGCTGTAAACACTAAGAGACATTTTTTACCTTCTTGGACCAACAGTGTGTTCTCCTCCCCGACTTTTGTAACGCCCAGTTATTATAAACACACAGAAACACTCAGCTGAAGAGATCTTTACATTTCCAGACAAACTGCCTGTAGAGTCTCAATCTGCAGGATATTCTCATGTTTACATCCTCCTACAGTGACGGTGTCTCGTGCCAACGTTAAGTGCAATATTAGATACGAGTTGACGGACACCAGAGACACCAGCTGTCAACCAAAATGTTTTTAAAGATGATGTAATATACTCGTTCAACAATAACACTGTGCTTTGTAACCCTACATCGAAGCCAACTCCTTGTGATAACGCCACCATGTTGTTTGCCTTTAATGTTGTCGTAGCATCGAGCTCATCTAAGATTTAACGCCTTGAATGTATGTTAATTGATAATATATTAATGGAGAAACATTTTAATAAAAAAGAATGAAAATATGATGTGAAGTGAACATATTTGACTTAATGATGAGTAACACAGGAGTTAAGTTTGATTTTTGTTACAGGTTTTAAAAATAAACTTATGCTATGATAAAACCTTCAACCTTCGTCCAGATGTCAGCAGCAGCTCCTCTCAGGACGCTCCTCCGTCATCCTCGTTGTGTCAAAGTCATGCTACATGAAGACGATTCACACACCTTGATGTCACTTCATATTGCAGGCTGTGACTCTCCCTGCAGTAACACACCAGAGTCAGTCAGCAGCAGAGTAACTCTTGAACATCTTTAATCCACGTGTTGCATTTACTCACTGTTATGCCGTTTGCTCTCCCTCCCGGAGGAGCGACATGACGGCTGCTGGGAGCTGTGTTTCCTGCCTCCTGACCTGACGCTGCAGCGAGAGGAGGAATCTGGAGAGAGACAGTTGAGTCTATAAAAGCGTCTCTCATCAAATGTCGATCATATCTGTCCCACATCTATCTTCAGGCTCGTCTCCACCACCTCCATCTGTGATCCCTCTTTCCTCCCAGAACCATCATCTCAAATGAAGTTTGCACAATGCTTCATTTCATGTCCTCATTCAATATTTGCTCTAACGTATCCCATTAGCGTTAGCATCACACCTCATTTACATGTCCTCACATAACAGGCTCGGTCTTATACCTGCACAGAACATTGACTCTTAATGGACGGGCTAAAGTGGCTATTTTGGCAACCTAATAGGCCGCCTCTGACATGTGGACAGTGTGACTAGCTTTGCCTTTAATGCTAGGTGCTATCAGAGCCTTCGAAATATGGTTTGGATTTTACCGTGGGAAAGGCTAAATGTCATTTTACTGTTATGGTTTCCTGCATTTAATCTGTCTAGTAGCAGAGAGCAGTCATTGCTGAATAATTGTACAGAGCCCTGGGAGACAAAAGGGAGATGTGTGCGTGTGTGTGTACCAGAAACTGTGGAGACGTCTAGCTCACTCTGCCTCCTCAGCAGCACTTCCTCTCTTTTCAGAGCTGCCATGTATTTGGAGTAGGACCACGACAACTGAGGGGAGAAATCCAGAAGTTTGATCAAATCTAGTGTGATCAGAAAAATTGTTAAATTAGAAGATTGAGCATCTCCTCTAAGGTCTGTGGTGAGAACTCCTGAGGCCCGGTTTGGTTTCATCAATCTCCTTCCTTTGTGGAAATCTTGTGCAGACTTAACTTAAGACTAAACTTGTGCAGACTTAACTTAAGACTAAACTTGTGCAACTTAAACTTTGCACTTAATAAACCCTGATCCTGGTGCTACAGCAACTATTTAGAACTTAAAACACACTCCACTACAACTTGACAACCTTCATATCTAACTTTTGAGACCACATTGAGCAGAATGATTCCCTTACTTTGAGTTGGCCGTATTTGTGTGCATTAAACAGTGCATCAAAAAGCTCAGTAATGTAAACACCTTCTTCACTTTATTTGTTAAACAAATCTCTCTCTCTATATATATATGAAAAACAAACAGATGTAGAGTAGAACATGTTGGAATTATTTCTGTAAAGATGGACTTTTGACAGAAGTTTGAATCGTATTTTTGCGAAGTATTGAAGTCGAAATACAGAGAACATCGGTTTGCAGACAACCTTTATAAAAGAGAAACAAAAACAGAAGTCTTTAAGTTGTTTCGATAAAGTAAAGTGAAAGAATAACTCACCTTTGTTCACTTCAGCTGTTATTAGAACCCTGTGACTTAAATGCTTTGCATGAACCCCTCTGTGTTCAGCGTCCCTCTTGGGGGAACAGCATGATTACTAAGTGCCACTGGGGGCTGAGGTGCTAGATGACCATCTGATACCCACACAGGAATCGTGTTGTGTGAATTAGAGTGACATGACTCAAAAGTTCACAGATGAAATTGGTCCGGACATTTTGTTTTTCACAGTCGTGCCCTGAACGCCCCGGCCTGTGTGGCCTGCTGCAGTGTGTTCCTTACCCACTGTGTAGGAGTTTTTTCTCTACTTTGCTCCTGCTCTTCTGTGACTTTATCTTCATCTGTCTCTGTCTCGTCATCCTCTTGCAAACTTGACTCTCGTCTCTCCAACTTTTTCTATAAACATTGAACAGATTGATTATGCTCAGTTCTTCCAAACAAACACCGTCTGATCCTCTTTTATTCCTCAGTCATTCCCTCACCTGAGCTCTCCTTCTCTCCGTCTCTTCCTCCTCCGCTTCGTCCTCCTTCCTCCTCAGTCTCCGCACTCTGGCTCTGAGTGTGACTCGTTTCTCCTGCAGCAGAGGAAGGAGCTGCTCCTCTTGGACGCAGCTGCTCAGCTCTTGAAACTCAGGCCAGTACCTGAGCAGTTCACTGAACACTGACATCTGCATGCACAGGGGGGCAAAGCACACAGATGCAGCCTTACACAGATAAATGAGACACACTACATGCTCTGTGACAAACACTCTCTACCTGTGCCTCTCTGAAGATGTACGGGCCCAGCTCGTGGCGTTCCTCCAGGATGTGCTGGGCCTGTTCAGGAGGGATGTCGATCTGCAGGGCCGGGGGCATGGAGGAGTTAATGAAGCAGTTTATAATGGTGGAGATCTTCTGCTGGATGTCAGCCTCATCACTGTTGGAATGACAGAGGTCCTGGATGCAGGGACACAGGACACAAGAGGAGGGAAATGTGAGTTGGTACTACTGCAGTCTGAGATATAACAGTGAACGAGAGGAGCACTCCAGATGTGAAGAGGGACTTTTTGAGATATACGACAGCTACAGGCTAAAACACCAAGATATGTTCTACCTTAGCTTCTCAGCATATGAAATGAATTAACTTTATGGAACTATTTCCAGCCTTAGCTGCTCACAAGGGAGAAGAGAGACAGGTAGAAAAAGACTCAACAACATGAACACTCCAGCCTCTTGTGGCCGTGATGAGGATTACAGCACAAACCACTAAAATGAGCCTGATTTCGTTTCACTCGCTGAAATATTTTGTGTCTTCAATTCTTCAATTCTTATCTTTTCCATCTCAGTCACTAAAAAACTGAAACTTCAGTCTACTTAAAGATGGCAGCAAAGACGCCTCTCGTTCTCAGTGTGTGTGACCTGCAGGTTTTAAGCTCTCACATCGCACTCGAGTAAACTTGTTTCAGTGTTTTTAGGTTTTGTTCGTTTGACAGATTTCAGTCGAGGCGGAGAAAATAAACAAACGCGTCATATTAAACGAAGGCTGGCTGAGATAATGTTGCAGGTACGTCATGTGAGCCACCAGATCATCCACTTCTAAATATTTATGCTTCTTTTACCTTGTACCTCTGCACCTCCAGCCAGAATAGCAAGTCATTTTCCAGGAGGTCTCCCTTTAGAAAGACAAAGTGCTGGAACTGCAGACAAGTGGCCGGGTTGAGGAGGATCCGTCGAAACAGGAGAATCTCTTTGGAGGAACTCATCCACAATCCCTCAGCCTGCAGGAACACATGATGGTACAAGACTGTCAGGCTTTTAAAGATTAAACTTGAATTCAGCTACTCTTGTAAAAGAAAACACAGCTCATGTGTGAAGTTAAAGGCACTGTACACTGTGTTCCTAAACAACAGATGTAAAGACGGTCACTGGTTCTTTTTCGCGGGGAAGAACAGCTCTCTGCCAAAGATGAGGTAATGATCACAGAGATGATAATCACAATCATGTATGAAAACTCCTTCCTGTAATCATCCTGCTTCAAATGTGAAATGTTCATGTTTTATATCTGAGTTCAGCTGTGAGCAAAGAGAGAGGGAGAGAGAGAGAGAGCAGGGCTGCATGGAAAACACTCCCAACATTATTAAAGGAAGGTTAGTAATGTTGATGCTTTAATCTTATTTATCCTGGATTCAATTTGGGAAAACTAACGACATGGCCAAAATGGTGTTTGAAAAAGCCAGTGCTCGGAGCCAAGTCATGAACTAAATCACACTCGCGTTCAGTCCAGGAAATGCCTTATTTCTCTCCATTCAAAATATCCAAATACCCCGTTTCCCCAGAGGATTTCCCCTTACCTTCCAGGCTTCTCTCCTCGCTCTGCGCCGACTGTAGGGGTTTAGCGAGAGCCTGTCTGCTGCTTGGGGCTACCACACACAGAAATACAAACACACAAGGGTCAAACGTCAGACACTGAGTAAACTAGCAGTAACAGAGACACTGAGCACCTCTCCAACCTCTCTGCAGTAACTGAAGCTCTCTTTGCTTTCTTACCTTTCACCTTCTCTCAGTCTTTATTTCCTCTGACCTTATTTCTCTCCTCTTAGAGCGATCTCTGATTATCTGATGGCATCTCTTTCTTTAACCCACTAATCCTCTTTTCCACCTCTCCATGCATCCTGCAGAGCGTCATGCTAAACTACTTCTACCTCTCATTACTTAATGAGGATATCCCTGTGACCAAACATGTTAACTTGATCACATAATGAGGAGGAGGAGTGGAATCTGAGGGTTTATGTTTTACCTGATGAGGCAACCTGAGAGAGCGGCAGACAGTGACAACATTTAGTGGTTTCTCATGTAGCAGAGACACCAGTGAGCCTGACTTTGTACCTCTGATCTCTCTCTCAGACCATCTTACAGAGATCAATTAAAGTACATTAAATACAGTTTCTACATTTTAAGCAAGTCTGGTCCTGCTCGAGGTTTCTGCCTGATAAAGGAAGTTTGACCCTGCCTCTGTAACAGCTTTTAGCAAGTTTTGGAATAATATTAAAAATCCCAAATGGTACAGTACCCATGCTTTTCTTGGTGACAGTTGCTGAAACTCTGCTGGAGATGTACTTAAGAGAAAACTTAAAGTAATTCAGACAAATCCTTGCCACCCCCATCCCCCTTTGGGATCTCTAAGACCCTAAGGGAAGGTAAGTTGAGAACAAGTGGCCTAGAAGAATCTATCCCGAAGATCCCTAAGCCATACTCTTTTGTGTCTGAAGTATTTTTCTGAATTAAGTAAAACAGTGTAGACACAAAAGAGAAAGACTTTTAGGGATAGATTCTTCTTGGCCACTTGTTCCCAACTTATCTTACCCCCCAAAGGAGGGTCCCAAAGATCCCAAGGGGGATGGCAAAGGTTTGTCAACTCTCTCCTCATCTCCGTCTATCCCTCTCTCCAACACGGTCTCAGCAGATGTGTGTCTAACATGAGTCTGGTCCTGCTGGAGGTTTATGCCTGTTAAAGGAAGTTTGTCCTTCCACTGTAACTTGCTAAATGCTGCAAAGTGCTCTGCTCATGGTGGATTAAGATGAGATCAGACTGAGTCCTGTGTGTAAGATGGGACTGGATCTTATCCTGTCTTGATGTTGGGTCTTTGTTAATAATAGAACGTAGAGTACGGTCTAGACCTGCTCTGTTTGGAAAGAGTCTGAGGATAACGTTTGTTGGGATTTGGTGCTATATAAATAAAGATCAATTGATTGATTAAAGAAAGTCAGGATTTTAATTCTTTGATTACAAACCATAAACAAATGTTACTCTGAGACTGACACCCAAACTTTTTAGACTTTGAACCACTGACTGTTCAAAAATACTCAGAAACAGCTTAACACTTCTCTAAAGTGTAACCAATTCCAATGCAAACCTCTATCCGTTCAGCTCTGATGCTCCATGTGCTACAGACTCTGACACGAGTCTCGTCATCTAGAGCATGTTCTAGTTTATAAGCATTCATTTCTGCACCATGGCTCTTCTAAATTTGAATTGTAGCACACACCAGAAGACACATATGCATCTACCGACATATGAGTGATCAGTGAGCTGGCTGCACGGGGGATTATGTTAGGTTGAATCTAAGGGCCCGTGACTGACGGGGGTCCTACATTTGTGATAGTCAAGTTGTGAGGATATTTTCTCATGGGCTGAAAAATCTGTGTCACAGAGACACTTTAGAAACATCTAGAAGAAATGTTAGCCTTTTATAGAAACACTCTTTCGCCTTCTTGCTCAGAGTCCGAGTGCCGACATCTCTGTAGTTCACTTACTGACAATTATCCAGTCTGATCAGAGTCCCATAAACTGGTACTGATTCTTGGCAGGCACCACTCAACTTCTTCATGAAGCATCTGCTCAGTGTCGAGAAATTACTGCGCATATTACTCCTGTAAATCTTCAAATGGCTCTTTTAAATTACAAAAACTAAATCACTGATGTTCATTAGAGAGCTTTGGATGATTTGTTAGACCAAGTTTATAATCTTTGGACGCAGCCGGGTGACTGTTACCAGTCTTCATGGTACGCTAAGCTGCTGCAAACAGTTTTGTAAAGTGTTGCAAATCTCCTGTTTGTATTTATGGAGGTAGTTTTGAGTCTCAGGGTTTTCACCTTTGATTGGTGCTTCTGTCGCTCGGTGAACTCTGCCGTGGACAAAAACAAAGGCAGCCATCTCTTCTCAATGTGACTCCTGACGATATCCTGAATCTCCACGATGACTGGGTTTGAGAGGCAGTCTAGCCTCAGACGCTCCTGTCCTCCTGCCAAACGCAATATCTACACACACAGAGACAGAAAGACTGTAGGAAAAGGTGGTTCAATGTTTGTTCATTAGTTTGATATTAATGCTAGAGAGAGTTCCTGCCCAGATCTCTATAAAAATGAGGAACATATGAGTGGAAAACCCGCCTGGAAACTCCTCTCCTTCCTGACTCCCGCAGTGCTCTCCATCATTCCCAGAACCCCTCTGTTCTCTTCATCTCCCCTGTCTGCTTTCTGTCTTCATACATCGATCTGGCTATGTCTCCATATTTATATCTCTTTTATATTTTCTCTCATCTCATTTTGCGAGCACAAAGGCATGCGTTCACACATACACTCACAGGCAGGCTTCAGAAATGAGAACCAGTTGTGGCATTGGAGTTGGAGTCAGTAGATGAAAGGAGGCCAATCTGCGGACTGGATGACTGAGTGATTGAAAGAGTGAAGGGCCAAAACAGTAAAGCTGTCAGTCTCTCTAAGTTGCTCACGCAGACAAGAACCAAGACAGAGAGGCAAGAGCAACCGCAGCAGCCAACCCTGCAGAGTTAGAACTGGCATCCTCATTTAAATGCAAACATTTAAGTATGTTTTTAATGCTGATATAAGATTTAAGATTTGTTTCTGTAACAAGAAGAACTGCAACAGAAAGTGTGTGTGAAGTTTTAGAAGTAGAAAAAGAAAAAAATCTGCACTAAACGTAGAATCCAGAAACCTTATCTCAGACTGTAAACGTCAAAAGAGACTTCATCCTGCTGCCATCGTTACTACATCTGATCTTTCACGCTCTTCTCTTCTCCTCTTCTTGTTTTAATTCTCACCATGCCCTTCTCCGTTTCTTCCTGACATCCTGCTGTCAGAGCTGTCACCATCAAGTCTCCAGGATGCCAGAGAAGTGAGATTGGAAATTGTGTGAGAGCCACAGCAGCCTCTGGTTATTAAATCTAGATGTCAAGTCTCAGTTGGAGCTCCTCTCGTGGGTTTTTGATGTCACGGACGCCATGTTTCTGCCTTTACTCTCTAAAAAGGGATTCTTGTTTACTTCCTCTGAGTTTTAAAGAAGCTTTTATGATACCAAGAAGAATATGTGTGTGTTCATATTGTTTTTTGAATAGGTTGACTGACATACATCGTTCTGTTGCTCTGTTGTGGCCGGACTGTCAGGCCCGAAGAAGTACTTCCAGTTGAGGTAGCTGGTTGCAATATGAGACGACCTCTCCTCTCTGACTGCCGTGTCCTTCTGTGGAGTCCTCTTGTACTGCTCCAGATCCAGCCAGCATGTCAGATGGATGCTGAACAGAGGCCCAGATGATAAAAACAACCCGTTATTTTTTGCATCGTATACATCTTGCAAATGTGTATATCCATGCTGCCTACATTTCAGTCTAATGAGAAAAGATGTGGCAAGCTCACCTGGCGTTCTGACTCTTTAAGAAGGACATAAAATGCCCGATCTCATGTCGATGACGAAGTAAGGAACCCAGCCGGTACCCTTGGTAATTCTGGGACACTCTTGACCGGGTCTCTGGTGTCCCAAAACCCATTGAGAGGAGACTAGAAGGAGTAACAGGAGAGGACGACAGTGTGGACTCACACTGCTCCATCTGTAGAGGAGACGCAGCAACATATGCATAATGTCAACGATGGCAACGGCGAGAGTTTACGGGAATGTTTACACCAGCTGTTCTGTGTACTGATGCCTTTATTGGCTCTTAAAACTGAGCAGCAGCATTTATTTCAGTGTGGAACTTGTGGATGCGGGCTTACTTGATTTAGTCGACGCTTTGATTCCTTGTAAAGACTCTGGAGTTCCCTGTACTCCGGACTGTCAACACAGCGCACCTCCTCCAGCAAGCAGACCTGAACATATGACAAATATGACCATTACTTGTTTAGTCAGTCAGATCAAAAGTCTTCTGCAGCATTTTCAAAATTGGACTAAAGAGTTAAACATTGTCTGTTTGGATTGGATTAAGGTTATCCTGAAGACTCTTTCCAAACAGAGCAGGTCCAGACCATACTCTACATTCTATTATTAACAAAGACCCAACATCAAGACAGGATAAGATCCAGTCCCATCTTACAGACAGGACTCAGTCTGATCTCATCTTAATCCACCATGAGCAGAGCACTTTGCAGCATTGAGCAAGTAACAGTGGCAAGGACAAACTTCCTTTAACAGGCAGAAACCTCCAGCAGGACCAGACTCATGTTAGACACACATCTGCTGAGACCGAGTAAGGGTTGGAAAGAGGGAGATGAAGAAAGAGAGAGAGGATAGTGGTGAGACCGATAGGATATGTGGAAATCTCATTTTGACAACCTCTGACAAACCCTTGCCAGCCCTCATCCCCTTTGGGATCTCTTCGACCCTCCCTTAAGGTGTAAGGTAAGTTGGAAACCAGTGGCCTAGAAGAATCTATCAGTAAAACTCGTGCTCTTTTGTGTCTACACTGTTTTTCTTCAATCAGAAAAATACTATTAGTCATGAAAACAGTGTAAACAAGGGCATAAAGTAAGCTTTTAAAGATCTGAATGATTTGAACAGTGGTTACCTTCTGGAAGGAGCCGTCGTCTCTGCTGACCAGCAGCATCCACGGCTCCAGCAGGATGTTCAGTGTGTGCTCCTCAGCCCTGTCAAACAGCTCCTCAAAGGCAGGGATCATACAACTGTACACCTCCCTCCTGATCTCTTCATTTACACCAACACTCCTTCTGGCAGAGCTGAAAAGATAAGTAGAGTAAAGCAACTAAGAGAAGAGAAGAGAAGAAAGGAGAAGAGGAGAAGAGAGGAGATCATAAAAATGTCATCACTTCTGAAACATTTTTCCTCCAAACCGCCATCACTTCCATCATCACCATTGTTAAATGCTCTCATACACAATATTCACTATCTCTCATCACTGCTGCCATCACACCACATTAATGTCATTTGTTGAACCCTTTTGGCAGCAGCACTGTGGAAAGATCCTCTAAATGTCAGGACTTTGATGAACTAAAGGTTAACTTCAGGAAAATAGATTTGACTGCGAGTTTCTCTGGATGGGCTCGTTCAACTCTGCACCCTGGTCCAGTTGTAGTCAGACTGGGTGGTTCTCTGTGACTCGACTGGTGGAGAGCTGGGGGGGTGAGTCACTTGTTTTTATGGGTGTTTACATCTCTCCACTTAGTGAAGGGTCAAGAAGGCAGAGAGGAGAACAAGAGCAGGAGGCCAAGAGAGCAAATAAAGAGAAGCAGCTGAGTGTGTGTGAGGGAGGGTGACAGAAAATGTGTCATTCAGTCTCCGTTTGATATCTGATCATCACTCGTTGCTCTGAGACACTTTTATGTAGAGTTCCCCGATTTTATTGATTAACCACTGAACCATGGAAATTCTGACCTTGGGCACTGACATGTAAGGTGTACATGCTGGGTTTAAACCAAGCGGCAACCTCCAGTCCTAAAATATGAAGCCCATGCTGAAATGCTAAAAACTGCAGTTCATTAAGCGTCCACTAGGGGCTGGCTGCAGAAACAACAGAAACCACATACACACCCATTCAAAAAAGACAATCTTTACAGCAGAAATAAAAATGTTTACAGCCTGGTTCAAAAAACAGTTGTGAAGAATCAGCTGAGATGCTCAGCTGGAGGCTCCAGCTCGAGTGCTTTTTTTCCCGCTGCAGGACTGATTATGACCCGGTTGCGCTCCCGGCTGACACCTGACCACGTACACATGCTTATTTTTCTCAATAAGAACAAGTAGACAGAAAACTTGACTAAGTGAGACTAAAATATGTTTCAGTTGAGTTCCCTTGTTGAAGTCTGAGCCTTCACTTTTATGACTGTATGTCCGCAGAGATTATAAGCCTGCTCCACATGTTGATATTCAGCGTGTTTAACGTTTTGAACACCTCAATATGATCTGTAGCTATTCAATACTGTCAGTTATAAACATTGTGTTGTGAAGTAAAATTTGATTCAGGGGGGAAAACTCATTTAGCATAATTTTTGACATGGAATAGGTTTACGTTTTCTAAAAAATGATTAATCAATAATTGATCGTTAACATTTCCAGAGATCGATTATGGAAAGTAATTGAAATTTACATCCATAGTCTGAATATCTTATTTCTCTATCAGCACACACTGTACAGGGATATTTTCTACGAGTTTTGCCCATATAAGGGCATGCCTGACTTGATTGAACCTCCTTGCTAACAGCTACAGGCCTGTCAAAGACCGCCTCTTTACCTCACACTAACTTGTATGATCTTAGGTTGAGTCCAGCATTTCCAATATGGCACCCGCTGACGAACATAAGGGTGACGTCACGGATACTACATACATTTTTTATGCAGTCTTGTGTGTGCTGACCTGTGCCTCTCTCTGTACTCTGTAGGGGTCCAGTCCGTCTTGATAGAACAGCTCACGGTAGTGCTGCAGGTCCATCCAGAAGTTAACAGCATTCTCCCACAACTGAAACAAAAAAAGGTTTGAATGGACTGATCTCAGGTGCTTTTAAGGTGTGATAGCTTTAGATTATGATCACAGCAACATACAAATTATTTCATGTGATGTTGTACCTGGTTTCCAGATTGTTCACAGAAGTTTGTGAAGTATAAACCGGCCCACGAGTCAACACACAGAGCCTGTAACATCTTCTCTATCCTTCTGCTGCTCAGGAGCTGACTTCTGCTGGAATATAACTGATAACAAAACACACTCAGGAGGACAGTTTGACATATAATGGGGAGTTATTTTCCTAAACACACTACTGTTGCATAGTTGAGACTAAAAGGTGTAAAAACAGAAATGCTCATGGTGTTTTCTTTCTTTTATTGTGCTTTAACCTTTCTGTGCTGCAGCCTGAGATGCATCTCTGCACAGAGTGGTGTCTTAATGGTCCTACCTGCGTGTGGACAGCTGGAGATGACAGGGGTAGGGTGGAGTCTGAGCAGAGAAGAGACAGGGTCCAACAGCCCAGCTGATTCTGTGTGCCTGACAGAGGGCTAAAACACATCTCTTCCCACAGTCCTGGATGAGGATGGTCACCGTGGTCTTTCTGGACATGCTGGGAAGTCCCGAACCTTGGAACCCTATGGAGGAAGGGAAGGGAGAATAAAACAACACTGAGAAGGTGCTAAATTATAAGACACAGCACACACAAACACAGAGCATATGGGTAACATACAGTGAACACTTCGAGCTGTCAGTCTCACCAGTAGTGGAGCAGGGACTCAGTAAGGAAAGGCTGAATGAGGCACAGTTTCTCCTCTGTCCAGCAGGGGGAGGTAGAGAGCCCCAGCCTGGAGAGCAGCTCCACGTTCAGGCTGCTCTGGCTGCTGCTCAGGAGGTAGGAGCTCCTCATCAAGACCACATACCTGATCAAAATACCACAAAACATCACATCAGATCATACTGCAGGTGTCTTCTGGGGTGTCTCAAGCTCAATATTTAACCATCATTGTGAATATTAAATGAGGAATAAATAATAAATGAGGAATGTGTGAAATAAAAGGGCTGTTCCTGCAGCTGCTCAGTTGACACCGACCCCAGCTCTTGTTCATCATCAGTCTCTTTGCTGATGGTCTTGTTTGCTTTCTACATCATGTGTCCTGCTTTAATAATACATACCTTTTCTTTCGCTCTCTCCTCTGTGTGGCTTTCAGTCTCTCTATATCCATCCACAGGTTGAGCAGCTTCTCTCCACATGTCCCTCGCAAAAACTCCTTGAACTCCTCGAATCCTGGTCTAGTGCCATGGCAGCAGGGACCAGGGCAACACACATCAAGAACATTTTCCTGATCCGTGCCCCAATCTCCCACCTCACAATTCTTCTTGGGCCTATTTGCCTTTTCTTCCTCTCCAGTTTTGCTCTTTCTCTCTTGAGCTGTTTCTTTCTCCCCCTCCAGTCTTTCTCCTCCTGTCTGGTCTCCTAACTTAAAGAGACAGTCTGAAATGTCTGTCTTGCTCTGTGTATTCATCACATTCAGTGCATTGATTAGCACCTGTCGCACTATCTCTGCAGCCATGATCTCTGCTTGTTGATAAGAAGAATCTAAAGTTAAGCTGTTGACCTTGGGATGTTTCTCCTCTAAGTTGCCAGCTGATGGTGCTGTAACATGCTGTTGTAAGTCTGCCTGTGAGCTGAAGATACCTTTGGGTTCTCTAAGTTCAAGGCTGAAGGGGGACAGAGAAGAAATAGCATGGGGGTTTTCTGGCTCAGGGCAGGATTTTGTGTTGAGAAGCTCCTTCTCTTCAGATGATGGATGTGCTATGTTGTGAAACCCCACAGCTGCTGGAGAATAAAGAAAAAGAGAGCATTAGTGTCATTGTCTTCAGCCAAAACACATGAAAACCTCACAGGTTTCTACCTTGGTTTGCTGAGATGTCCTCTTGAGAAAATGAACACGTAGGGACTTTCAGCGCTTTGTTATTAATCAGGTTGGAATGCGACTGAAGATGTTGCCGTGCTGACACAAAGGTTTGATCCGATGTGAGTTTCCTCCTCTGAAGACAGTAGTTTGGGTCCCATTGTGACAACAGCTTTGCAAGTCTGAAGAACAAAAGGAGAACTCTGTCCCAGTCCCAGAATATACAACCAAGTATCTATATGAAGCATTCATTAAAGAATAGCATGCTGCACAAATGTTGGTTCTGTATCAGTGCTTCTGTTTGTACTTGATGCTGTACTGCAAGTCAGCATCAAGTGGAAAGCTATCTAATTTTAGCCATCAATCATTCAGACTTTACTTGGTGACACAAAGTGCTGTACAGAAAAATAATAGTAATAAACTAGGAATAAAGTAAACATAGAAAAAGACCCCTAAACCCACTCCCCAATCCTTTTACAAGGTTAAGAACACAATATACATAAAACACGTTTCTGAAGAACTGAGGAAATGATTTCATGATATGTTAATGAGGAAAGACTGGAGGTAAAATAAGATGTTAAAACTCAAGACAGGAAAATAAACTCACCAAAATAAAATAAATTAATAAGATAGTAAAATAATAAAAAAAATGTATACAGTAAAAGAAAAGAAAATGCTTGACTACACTAAGTAAAAAGGAATACAAATTAAAATAAAGATAGGTAATCCAGACAAATAAATAAATACGTAATGAAATAGTCCACAATAGTTTCATAAATGCATAGAAATAAAAAATTAAATAAATAATTATGTTTCTAAAATAATTTGAAATAAGACACAAACATAAGCTACACAAGAACCACAATGGACTGCACCATACTATATAATTCATCAACAATCAGATTTAAAGGTATTCTTAACAGTAAAGATCATGGTACGTTATGAATCAGCTTTTTGCAGCAAACTTTACACATTTTTTAAGTTCAGAAGCAAATATTTTTTAAGAATAACACTGAACACTAGTTTAGTTATAATATAATAACATGTTTTAATAGTATCAGGATGTAAGTGACATAAACAGATCTGTATGGAGGTATACTACATTTGTTCTTATGCATAAGGAAGTAAAAATAAAAGTTACTCAGAACTATTCTTAGTACCTGTATTCGATGTAGTATTCACTTTGGAGGAAAAAGGGCAGCCTCTCCCTCATTATCCACTGAATTCCTTCCTCTTTGTCCAGGCACTGTAAAGGTCAGGGGGACAGATTCTTGTTAAAGAGTAGTGTCTGCTTCTCCTCACAATTAAAAACACAACCCAAGTCTCCCTGTAGAGAAATCGTTGAGTACTCACACAGACGGTGTAATGATTTTCTACAGGCGGGGATCTGATCATTGCTGCAGGGCCATCATTAAGAAGTTGTGATTTGCTGCGGTGTAGGTCACGTCTGATACTCCTGGACACAAACTCAGCAGCTTCACTCACCACCTCGAACAAGCCCGTCTCCTGGTTGTACATCAGAGCCTTTGGGAAAGACTGAGGAGAGATGTTAAGATTTACTAAGGTGACTACAGTTTTGAGGAAGGTATTTTTAATTTCTAACATATAGGAGGACTTTACCGGCAGACTCAAGAAATCATTGAAGTAGTGAGTCAGTAGGTCATCAGAAGCCAAAGAGGTTTCCTGCTTTGAGACAAGGAAGAACTCTTAACTCTGAGAAACATCCACTGAATATGACAGAGTATTACACGTGTACAAATGTGAATTAAAACTTGTACTCACAAAATTGTCTGCTGTAAGAGGAGTAAACTCTAACACAAAGAAAAACACAAGTTACCATAGCATCATCAGTTTAAACCAAATTAAACAGAAAGATCTTAAAAGTATTGGTCCTACCTGTCAGCATTGCTGCACACATTGTCCCCCACAAGAACAAAAAATACTCTTACAGTATTTTCACACTGACTGCCATTGAGCAGTTTGCCAGACACAAACCTTTCAGTGTAATTTTGTACACACTGCAGGTTGCTATGGAAGTGAACTCAATTCAAAACACAGGGGGCGGTAAAAGTTTAACTAGGTCTGACCAGAGAAGCAAGTTCTTGTGGTTCTAACCTTAAGTTTACTCTTTCCTAATGTGTTCACAGGATCAATATAACTATTACCAACTAATCTTATTTATCTAATGCTGTATGGAAAAAACTTGACCCATTAGAACTATTAAAACCTTTCAGTTATGACAATGCACCACAAGGTGGCGCCAAACACTCACAAATAAATTTGTACACACCAGATACAGTTGAGGAAGTTCAAACTATTTCAAGGATAGGACAAGTGACAAATAATAAAAAATAAGAAAAATACATTTATTTTAAACAGCTCTGAAAACACATTGGTAAAAGTAGAAAATCTCAGAAACGTCTCAAAAATACTTTATGTACAGTTGATTCAAAGAGTATGAAAAAAGTAATTCATTGCAGTGCTTGAGACTTCCTTCACATTCATAATTAAAAACAGTGTTGAAAAAAAGAGGGAACAAACAGTAACAAGACAGACATCAGTGAGTACGGGACTTATTTCATGCACTGGCTTCAAAAGAAGTTTCCCTATCTCTATCGCTCGTCTTCAGCACTAGACTTTAAAAAAAAGTTATTCTACTGCTACAAACAGGACTTCAGTTCACTTTCTCATAGCCTCCGAACGTTTCGCTTGCTCTGAGCGCTTCCAGGGAGAAGTATGTCCTTCTTGCGACGGCCCGCAGACTGGCTGCCACACTCTTTAGAGCCGTGGAAGGCAAACAGGCAGGCTGTACAAAACTGGAAGCCACAGTCTGATCTGCTGCACACACCCTCTCCTTTCACCGAGTGACACCTCGCGGGATGCTGACATCTAGGGCAAGGCTTCAGGCACTCATCTTTGAAAAGAGTTTTAGCAACCTGAAAGAAAAAAATTATAAGAAATTACTCAGAGGTAAATTTTTGATGGGAAATACCATTTTAACATATCCAAATATTACATTCAATATACAGTATCAAATAAAATCCAGTGTAGTTGTGTTGAACCTCACTTCAAGAAATTTCTCCCGTTTGCTGCTGCTGCCAGAATTCATGATGCCGTGCTGTAAAGGAGTCAAAGTGCTATTTCCTGACTGTGGAGTGCAGAAGCTTGAAGACCTGGACTGGGCCTGAACCATCTTGAGGGCCGATCTCTTCACCAAAGTGAGTCTGGTCTCTGCATCAGGGACATGGACAGCACTACCAAGCTATGAGACAAAGAGACAAAATCAATTTAAACCCTCAGTTCATGTTGGTAGATATCCACCAGCAGGATGACGATGAAATACTCATTCAAACATTTAAATTCATTTAACTCATCTTCATTTGATTACTTTATTTACACTCACAAGTCAAAGCACAGACAGAAATGACCTGCTTGAAGACAAATGATTAAGACCTAGAAATATTTAAAAAAAGATATAACTTTGTCACATTAAGTAGTCTGGACCAGTGGTTCCCAAAGCGGGGGTCAGGACGTCTTGGGGGGGGGGGGGGTCGCAAAACACTAATAGGAGGGTCGCCAAATGACTTCCAAAAACAACAACTAATCAAAATAGAATGTTTTATCCATAATAATAAAAATATAAATAAAACTAGGTTAAATTTTAAATAAAACCATGCAAATAAAAGATGTTTTCCACTTTTCTTTGCTGCCACGTGACCTCTGAGGTGACCAAGCCAGATAAATGAAGGTATCATTGGCAGCAGGATAATTAACAGCAGTACAGGAAGCACAGCAACATGTGTAGGTAGTCCAATTTTCTACCCGACCAGCGAAATTAAGTATCT
The DNA here is from genome assembly GCF_009762535.1 of Notolabrus celidotus. NCBI lineage: Eukaryota > Metazoa > Chordata > Actinopteri > Labriformes > Labridae > Notolabrus > Notolabrus celidotus. Next base: position 26,164,894 of record NC_048283.1, on the reverse strand, counting down.
AAGACCTTATTTTGTTCTATTTTTATTCCATTTTTGGATTGGCCTAATAGTGAATTCCCACAGCAGTGAGGAACATATCAGCATCCCAAAGGACAGTGAGGGTCCTGTCCTGGTCTAGACTAGTCACTAACAACAGTGGCAAACCACCTACCTCATTAGCAGCCTCCAGTTTACTTTGGTGGTTTCTTCTCTTTAGACTGGCCTGCTTGTCTTGTTGGATGATTTCATTCCAGCTCTTACACACCATACCACACCTTCAAGAAACAAACAAGTGGGATACAAAACTATGAACCTTCTGCTGTCATCACAAACCACTTATAGTTACAGCTGATGAACTGTACAATTACAGTTTGATGAATGACAACTTGGTAATCAACCAACTTAAAGAAGCAAAGATGACGTGAAGAGTCATACACAAGATGTGACAAAAACTTGAAGGTAAATAAATGTAAACTTTGTATAGCTAGTAATACAGGCGTGGACTTAACCTAATGGTTGAGATGCACGCGCATGTAGCGGGTGGCCTGGGTTCAAACCCAGCCTGTGGCCTCCTTCCCACATGTCATTCCCCCACTCTCTCCCAATTTACTACACTATCCACTGTCCTATCCTCTATAAAATAAAGGTGTAAAAGCCCCAAAAATATAACTTTAACTGGTAATACTAAAACACTCCTCACCTGTAGACGCTCTTGGGTGATAGGTGGCCGAGTATGATGGAGAGAATATGCCTGAGGTTCCTCTTCTTCAGCTCTGTGAGTATGTCGATCTTCCCCAGGCCCATCTTCCTGCCAATCAGCCCGGCCAGCGGCATCGTGGTTCTGAACGTCCCCAGGCTATTGGACAGTCTTGCTGTGGACTTGAGCTGCTCCTTCAGGCTCGGGCTTTGGCCTACAAACATCTGTGCATTCTGCTGACACATTGCATGGATCAGCTGTAATGCTGGTGTCAGGGACAGATTGACGGGGGTTGTTGAGAGAGGCGTTACATCTTGATTGGTCTGACCTGTGCTAAAAGGAGTCTTGTTTTCTGGCTTGGTTGTGGTCGCTCTCAGTGGGGTGGCATAGTCTTGTTTTGCAGAAACCAAACTATCACAGCTATTGCTATATTTAACAGAACCTCCCCTATGAGGGGTGGCATCATAAGCAAAAACCTCATCTTCTTTAGAGTAGCTCTGGCTCTGATAAAGATGTTTCCTCTCTGTGTTGTCCTCCTCAGACTGAGAGCCTCCTTCTTTAAGCGTTGAAAGCCGGTGCTGCCGCTGCAAACGAGAGCGCCGCTTTGTTTCTGCCTGGTTAGGGGTTTCACAGTTTCCTCTGGAGCCAGAGAGCAGGAGCTCCTGGAATGAGCCATCCTGGTCCATGGAGGAATCTTGTGATTTGTCGAGGGTCAGAGAACCAAAACCGCTATCTTCACACACAGATCTGTTCCAGGGAGAGAAGGGGGTTAAGACAAACATGTTTCTGGATATCACAGACTGTGTTCCTTTATCATATGATTCTTCATGCAAGTATGCAAAATTATAAAAAAAAAGTGACACATACCTGATGTATCTGGGTTTATGTGTTGAAGAAGGTGTGTACATAACACTTGAGCTGTCATGGAGGTTATTTGAAACTCTGCTGATTGGTGAATGAGAGTTCACACTAGATGAGGGAGACAGGAATTTTCCTTGACATGGAGACTCAATATTCATTTGACGGGAGGCAGAAATGTTCTCAATGAAATCCGCATCTGAGAGTGAAACTCTTCTCTCAAAACTGGGGAGTGGAACAGGGTTGGGTTTTCCATCTTCTCGGGTTGAGGTCCTCACCTGCGTGAAGAGGAGACGCCGTTTCCTGCTAGACAGGGGCAGGTCCTGATCCAAAGTGCTTGATGCTAAAGCCCCTGTCACAACGTCTAAAGAGTCAAACGATGCACTCAGCCAGTGTTCAGACCTTCCAGTCCTCCTGGTGCATGGGGATCTTGTACTGTCGGTTTTGACATCTGTGGTGGGGCGGCGTAGTAGAAGTTTGTGTCGCAACAAAGAATCCCTTTTAGGAGTTTCACACCAACTTACTACAGAAGGCCGCTGCATTCCCCTGGAGTCTTTGCCCAAAGACCTGACAGGCTCCCTGGGGGTGACAGACACCCTGAGGTTCTCTTTGGGTGTTTCAGTGAATTCAACTGGAGACCTACAGGAGTCCACACCACTGGTGCTCTGAGGGCTGTGGAATAAACCTGAGTACCCACTGTCAGCACAGTCATCATAACAGTGCTGCCCCTTGCATCTCTCAAGGTAGATGTTTGATTCAGGGGTGCACTCCATTTTCCTCCAACTGTGAGCTCGATGTGGACCTGCAGAGAACAAAGTAGAAAGTCAATTAACTCAGGATCAATTAAATAAATGACATGCTGCTGGCCAAACGCAATCATGACATATCAAATTATTACCTAAGGTGTTGCATGAGTGCTCACCTCAGTTAACAGCGAGTAAAAAATAAAGTTGTATTAGATTTTACAGAAAGCAGAAATGTGTCCAGATGATTGTAGAAGCTGATTCAACAGCAAACATTCACAGCTGTTTCTCCAGTGTTGCTATGAGAGCGCATGTTGTCGGATTTAAATCCCCCTCCCGCTGCAAAGTGAGCTGTAGCCGCCAGAGCCAACAAACGACGCTCACCAGCACTGCAGCAATGGACCCCGGGGATTCAACAAGGAGCTGTGCCATTTTAATATGTGTTTCAGACATTTTAATCACGTTTAAACGTTTTAAAATATCACAAAAGCAACGTGTATGGATTTAACAGTCGCCCAACAGCAATTAGCATGACGTGGAAACATCTGTGGCATTTAATGAGCTTACTCTTGTATTGAGGTATTAATACCCAAATGATGCAGCAGGTATTTTTTCCATACGAGTAATGATATTACATAATATTTCGTGTTAAGAATATAATTTAAATACAAATGTCTTACCTAAATGAATAAAAGAGCCGTTAATATCGTTGACTCCTCAAGCACAGGTCTAGGCCTCAGCTGGCTCTCCTCCTCCTCGTTGTATCTGTCGGCTAACCTTCACACACACATACACAGAGGACACAGCCACGTTTTCAAATTTGGAGCCCTCCTGACTGCGTCACTGCGTCACTGCGTCACATGTTTCCGCTCCGGTGTGCGACCTACTACCGCGAGATCTCAGATTGAGAACATAAACTGGAGGGCCTGGCCTGGCTTTTACCCTATACAGTAGATACTGTCAGTGGTGGACAAAGTAAACAGCCTCATTACTTAAGTCAAAGTATAGATCCTCCTGGTCAAATATTACTCCAATACAACAAGTGAAAGTTGTTCAGTCAAATTACTACTTGAGTTAAAGTACTGGAGTACTTGCTTTTAAAAATGCTGAAGTATTCAAACTACCCTTTAAAATATCTCAAAACATATATTCACAAAGCATGAGTGCAATCAAAAATGCATGGCTGTACAATCTGCAAAGTTATGTTTATTTAGAAAAAATTACTTCATATCTAAAAAGTATACCATGAAATTTAAACTAAGTTACTACAAGTACAGACAAGTTGGTTTAAAATGTTGATCTGGAATAAAACCAGTGTGTTAGCTACAGACCTCCACATGCTTTCTCAGGTTAGATGGTGATGTTTTGTCGGCTGTGATGAAGTTTGTGTGGTAAACAGATCAGAGATTTACAACAATACGATCATTCTTTATTTCAAAACCTCAAACATGGGTTTAAAATATGGCCGTGGTGCTAAGGTAGAGAATCATCATCCTTCTCGACCATATAATCATTACCATGACTAAATGAACAGACTGATCTGAAGAACGTTTGATCTGCATTTGATCTACACTCAACCGAGGTACGGCTACACCATTGAGACAAATCAAACACAAGTAGCCTACACGAACAGTTTACAGTCTTTGGGATCTGATTTCAGAAAAGAAAATTCATCAGCTGACTTCAAAGCAAAAGTAGTGTAACTAGAGCGTTGATAGAAATGTAGTGGAGTCAAAAGTATGATATTTATCTTTCAAATGTAGTGGAGTAAAAGTAATAAGTAACCCCAAAAATAAAACTCATGTAAAGTACAGATACTCAAAAACTGTACTTAAGTACAGTACTTAAGTAAATGTACTTTTTTACTGTCCACCACTGGATACTGTATCACAAACAAAGCTAAGGAGGTACACTTCAAAATACTACATAAAATATACCCTGTTAACAGCCTCATCGCTAAGTTTACAGACATTGAGAATGAGTGCAACCTTTGCAAAAACGACACAGAAACAATTTCTCACCTTTTTTTTTTTAATATGAACTATCCAAAAGGTTATGGAAAGACATTGAATCTCGTTTTTTCTCGGCTGCTCATTATGTTTAAGACGTTGTTGTTACTATGATAACAAGGAAGATATTGCTCTTGAATATATCATAAACTTCATTATACTATATGCCAAGTTTTTCATTCACAAATAGAAATTCTCAGTCACTTCTGAAGTTTTCGATTTTCCTTCTAGAATTCATGTCCCTTATTAAATCATTTATTTTAGTCAATGACAAACAATGCATCAAATTCATGTACTATTATAACACATTTTTTCCCGAGACTGCAAGATATACAATTAATTACATATTTCTGTATACGTTTTGTTTTTGTCATGAGTGTATTTACTATATATATATCGTATTGTTGTTGTCATGAGTGATATTTAATTTATATATATTGTATTGTTGTTGGCATAAGTGTATTTATTTTATATATATTGTATTGTTGTCCTGTCCTCTGTATGTATGATATGTTTAACCTATTCAATCTGTATTCACTTGATTTATGTGTTACTGTCTTCTACTACCTGTATATGAACACCTCTCTTGAATAATAAAGAAAAGAGGAAAAAAAAAAGGGGGAAAAAAGGAAAAAAAATACTTCCGCGTTTAGTTCCCATAGCAACGGATCCATCTCCGTAGACGCAAGGTTCAGTTTGACCAAACATCGGCTTCAGGTAAAGTTATATCCTTTATGTTTAAACGCATTTAGTTCAGTTTAAAGGTTCCAAAACGAAAGCTAAGTTCCGCTTTAACATTTAATTCTCGAATAGGAACGTAAATGTGGATTTTATCATACTCTAACTGCAAAATGGAATTTAACAGAAACGTTGGTAACCGGAAGTTAGCTTGTTAAGAATCAGTTTGTGATGAGTTGGTAGAAATCATTCTGCTAGCAATAGAAGGATAGAGCAGGGGTTTCAAACTCATTTCAGTTCAGGGGCCACATACAGCCCAAGTTGATCTGAAGTGGGCCGGACCAGTAAAATCATAACATAACCTATAAATAATGACAACTCTACATTTTTCCGTTTCTTTTAGTGTAAAAAAGTACAAGTACATTCTTTAGATTTTCACATTACATGAATTATTTTCTACATAAACAGCTGTTTTGCCATGATGAGTCTCATAGTGGGCAGAATATTATATTCTTTAAGCCCTGAAACCTCCTGCGAACACACCAAACACACAGGTTACCCATTCACCTGACAGTGTAATGTTTTCTGCAAAAGAACAGAGAGATTATGATAATGAAGAAGGTAAAGTTGATTATTTTGGACCCCTCAGCTCCAGCTTGAACAGTTTGCTTAATGGACAGTGTTGTATGCAGGGGTGTAGTGTTAGTGTTAGTAGTTAGCGGACCATCTTATAGTGCTCTAAAAAGTCTTTATGAATCTCAACCGGATTATGCAAACAGCAAGTCATGTATTTTCTCACTTTGAGAAAAAAAGTCCCAGAGCACCGTTCAGGTGCGCTCCGTCAGCACTGTGATTGTATTTGACACCCAGAGGACAAATTTGAAAAAAAATTGCAGTTAATGTCTTCTCTGTAATTTTTTCACTTTGCAAAGTCGTTCTGCGGGCCGGATTGGAACCTCTGGTGGGCTGGTTTTGGCCAGCGGGCCGCACGTTTGACACCCCTGGGATAGAGGGAGTAAGACCACTGAGAGCAATAATATGTTCTGACTCCAGTCCATCACTGATGAGCATTAAAAATAACAACTCAGAAAGCAGACTTCTGTAGAAATCCAACAATCAATTTACAGAATTCAAACGATGGGACTGACAGCAATATTTATGTGGGTCCAGCTCATACAGGAATTAAAGGACATGAAGATGCAGACAAATATGCAAAGGATGCTACAAAAAGAAATAATGTTGAAATAACTGTGCCATACAGTAAGGCTGAAATTAAGACCATTGATATATAATATATATAAATTAGTATATTATTATTTTTTGTTGTGTTTGTTTGGTGTTCTTAATTATTATTGAGTGTGTATGTATGTGTTCATTTTATTTTATTTTTCTTCGAGAAGGTAGTTAATAGTCCCCGATCCACATTCCATACCAGTAGGTGGTGGTAATGCACCTAGAAGTTGTCTGCTAACCGCCAATAAAAACTGAACAAGAAGAAGAAGTTAGCCTGTTAAATGCATAGACATATAAAGATTTATATGTCTATGGTTAAATGTATATTTGAAACGTTGGTAGTAAGCTTTCTGAATGTATTTTTTACAGTAACATAGTTTGATATTGATGTTATTTGTGATATAAAATAACTAAAATGAAATAATTTCCAGGTATGAGTGCCAATACAGCTTTCTTTAACCGAAGTGAGTCCACCGAGGTTCCTGTGGAGCACCTGGATTATGTTTACATTGAGAAATGCAAAAATGTAAAATACCTGGAGAAGATCTTGAAAGTATTGAGGTAAATACGTCATCCCAGAGCTTTAAAATGGAGAATATATTTTATTTTTTACATCAAATATAAAAATTGCAAAATAATGTATCATGAGAAAATGCAAAAAAATTAATTATTGTAAGATATTAGCACACAGCAACATGTATGTGTATATATGTACACTACCAGTCAAAAGTTTTGACACACCTTCTCATTCAATGGTTTTTATTTATTTTAATTATTTTCATTATTGTAGATTAATACTGAAGTCATCAAAACTATGAAATAATCTGGTTTTGCCATAATCTGGATTACAACAGTAGTCAAATAGGACTATCCATTGTGTACTAACCCTACCTCTGAACAACACGACTGATGGTCTCAAACACATTAAGAAGGCAAGAAATTCTACAAATGAACTCTTGACAAGGCTCATGTTAATTAGAAACCATTCCAGGAGACCACTTCATGAAGCAGACAGAGAGAATACCAAGAGTGTGCAAAGCTGTCATGAAGGAAAAAGGGGTCTACTTTACAGAATCTAAAATATAAAACATATTCTGCTTTGTTTAACACTTTTTTGTTCATTAAATAATTCCATATATGTTCTTTCATAGTTTTGATGTCTTCAGTATTAATTTACAGTGTTTCAATAATTAAAATAAATACAAACCCTTGAATGAGAAGGTGTTTCCAAACTTTTGACTGGTAGTGTATACATCCATACATGGCTGACAGAAAAAAATGTGTTACTGTGTGTACAGGTCTGGAAAGGAAGGCATGTATCCTCATCTGCTCAGGTTCTGTGAGAGTCACCTGGAGAAACTGGACCAGAGGAGCAAGGCTCTCAGGAAGGAAAACCCCGTGGCTACAGCAGCCAGCCTCTCTGAAGAAGAGTGGAGCCAAATTGTTGATGACTTAAAGGTAAGCTTCACACTTTAGTCGATTTAAAGATTGCCATCTAATTCAAAGCAAAGATAAACATTTTTCTCTTTCTACAGACCTGGCAAGAAGAAACCAAAACGGCTGAGACTCTGCTCAAACAGCAGCCAGTGTTTGATACTCTAATGAAAGAAAATATGCCACCAGTAAGAGGTTCCAATAGCTCAGTTCCACTTAGTCAGGTAAGAATCCAAACATGTATGAGGAATATGTATTGATAATAAAGAGGAAAACATACTATAATGAAGTCTTTGTCCTTACAGGCTGAATTTCCAAAAGAAAAGAGGAGTTTTTCAACACGTGCTCCCCCACGTGATTATGCAGAATGGGACAAGTAAGCCATTTTATCTCTCTATTTGTGTATTATATTCAAAGTAATGCAAACTAATGTCACCCTTGTTCTTCTTGGTGACATGAGGCCTTGGCTAAGTTGCTCTCATTATCATGACATGTTGCTGTAAAGTATTTTATTGCCTTTGCTCAAATACATTTCTCTTTATTTCCAGATTTGATGTTGAACGAGAATGCAACAGAGTTGATGAAAATGTGTCTGAAAAAGATCTGCCTGCCATTATAAACAACCAACGCCTCCCAGTCAGGAGGACTACAGTGGATGTTTCATGTAAACATTTATATTCTTATGGTTACATTTGGAATTTAATTTTGCATACTTCTGTTGTGTATCTTGGTGTTTAAAATAACTGATCTGTGATATCAATCCAGTGTTGACCCAACGGGAGAAGCCCCTGCTGGCGAATCGTGAAAAGGACAAAGGCAATGAAGCATTCAGAGCAAATGATTACGAGGAGGCCATCACATACTACTCCAGGTCTGACTTTTAAAACAACTCCTTTATAATAGATCACAATTAATATTTCAAAAGAAAATTCCATTATCATTCCTGGCATTTAATAATGCTGCTGATGTTCTCAGAGGTCTGGTTTCATTCCCACTTACAGCTCTCATAAATAAAGGCTCATTTATTTTTGGCCATCCATTACAGGAGCCTTTCAATTGTGCCAACCGTGGCTGCATACAACAACAGAGCCCAGGCAGAGATTAATCTAAAGCACTGGCACAACGCCATGAGAGACTGCCAGAGGGTGCTTGAGCAGGAACCAAGCAATGTGAAAGGTACCATGTTATAGGATTTAAAACAATGTGTGTGGATTTAAATATTAAAAATCATTTTGGAATCAATTCATAATTCATAATACAGTTATGAAAGTGTAACCAAATTTGTGAGATTTCAGCATAGTAGTTAGGAGTTGCTTCATTTAATGTTATTTATATCCTGCATGTGATCACTTTTTCCATCATCAGCCCTTCTGCGGCGTGCCACTGTTTATTACCACATGGATAAATTCCAGTTGGCTGCTGAAGACCTGAGGATGGTGCTCAGGGAAGAGCCACAGAATGCTGCAGCCACGGTAGGTGATGGATGTAATGATAAGTATTGATTTCGTGCCAGCATTTGTCCGCGAGGAGGGACTGTATCTGTGCAAAATCAGGCACTCAAGAACACACACAAAAAACAGCTGCTACAAGGGTTTCATTGGATTAAAATGAGTCTTGAATTACTGCAAATATTGAATTCTGTTACACAGTGACTGTGAATGTTGAGAAGCTGAAACAGAAACATAATGGGTTGTGTTACATTGTCTGACAAATTCTATCTATCATGTTAATAATCTGTTTCTAGCAACTTCTGTCTAAAACGGAGAAGAGGGTGAAGGAATGTCAACCAGAGCAGCACAGCAAGGGCAAAAAAATCCTCATCCGAGAGGTAGAAGAGGAAGATGACAAAAGACACAGTGAGACAGAAGCTCAGCGGAATGGTGAGATTCTTTAAACACCTCCATGATCAATATCTGTATAATAATTCACAGACACAGAGACAATTTATAAATCCTTGAATCCATCCATAAACTGTATCTATGAACGATTCTATCAAGATACATTTAACGCCCATTTTCTGAAGCTTCCTGTCTTCAAATACATTCAAAGGAAGCTTCATTAATTGAGGAAATAGAGGGGCAGGCATTTTCATCATAAAGCCATATTGTCTGTATTTGGTTCAGTTAGATGAAGCCCCAGCTTGTCCATCTGTGTAACACAACAAACTGCCTATGCAAGTGTTATCCACCCTGCCCCCACCCAGTGCTTTCATAATTCACTGTGGAGAGTTGCTGCTTCCTGGAACTCCCTCTTTGAAGTGCTCTGTGTCATTTGTGTCCAACCCTCCCCCACTATGATGTAACCGCAGACAACTTCCTGTGGGTGTGTCTCCTCCTCTTCTCCGTCTATCTCCCTCCCTCCCTCTCCCTTTTAGCTTGTCCGGTTGAACCCAGTCAGCCTGTGGGAGGGGAGGAGTGCTCAGCTGCTCCTGAAAAGGGAGACATGGGTAACGCGCAAAAAAAGCCCCACGGCAGAGGGGATGGGGGTCCACACAGCGAGTTTAACAACTCCCACCATAGCCACTGGAGAAGCAGAGGAGGAAGCTCGGATAAGTACAAAGTCACGCAGGAGTCCAAGGAAAAAGTAGCTAATGGAACAAGCAAGAGGGGATCGACAGCCTCAGTGAAGGCTGATCAGAGCAGCGGCGGTAAGGGATCTCTGGCTACAGGAAATGTAGGAGAAACTGTCAACCTTGATGCCCCATGTGGAGCCTTACCCCCACATCTGTCCAGGCTAAAGAACGAAGGCAACCTGCTGTTTAAAAACGGACAGTTTGCTGATGCACTGGAGAAATACTCACAAGCCATTCAAGGCTACCCAGATTCAGGTAAGTCGTCCTGCTCGATGCTGCTCTTGTTATCATAGCCTGAGATGGCCGGCAGTTCATTCACATGGTGTGTAAGACTCTGAAAGGTAATTCATTCTGGAGAATAGTCTATCTCTGCTTCCATACCAGAGATTGTTTAGAGTTTTTACTGACAGTTTGTTGTTCACAGGCTGTGACGAGGGGGATTGACTCACACTCAAACTGATATTTGAATATTTCTATCCATTGATGACTCATCAGTGTCCTTGAAACAGCTTCTTGTAACTTTCCAGTGTAAATGTAAATCAAAGGTCATGACCTTGTAGTTATGATGCTAATGCAGCCATTTGTAATATGTTGTTTTTGTAGACTGCAGGACACATCACAAATTAACCGTGATAAGGGATTATTCTCATGAAACAAAGTGTTCCAAAACAGTAGAAGCGATCCCTCTAAAAGGCTGCTTTAATGTCGGGTTGTTCATTAGAGTATTAAGTGAATATCTCCTGCAGTGATGCATCAAAATGTGGCAGATGTGATGTACACAGACAGCTTTTCCGTTTTAGCCTTAGCCTGGCTCTAAGCCTCTGAGCTCAGGTTTGTCCAGGTCACATGACTTCTAACCACTCACTGTGAAATTGAATCTGAAGGACTGTAGCTATACTCACAGAGAAAGTGAGTAATTGACGGAGGTGGAGAAAGCTGCCTGTAAGGCTCGTCCACCACCAAACAAGCATATGCTGGCTGTCTCTCTGGGCCCCGGGGTAATGTAGTGTGATATACCTATTTAAAACCACTGACATCAACATCATCCAAGGTCTATCAGCCGTCTACTGTAGGAGAGGTCTCATCCATGCAGACTTCTGCTTCCTTTGAATCGCTCAAACCTGCTTTAATACCTTCATTTACAAACTAACCGGGCAGTAACAGCTAATATGTCAAACACAGCTTATGCAACCAAGAAGTAGATCATGTAAAAGAGTTCATGTTTGGTATATAGGGATACTTTTATTAGGTTATTATACACAAACTTGATAACTTGATGATGGTGTTGAGTTTTAATCGCAGGTTACACATAACATCATTCCAGAGCACGCCCGGAAGACACAAAAACAGTCTCTGATTTATGGGAGGATTTCTGATTAGCTGAACCTTCAACAGATCTTACAGATACAGTTTGAGCTCCTCTCGTCTCTTACTGTGCTGCTTTGAAACCAGCAGAGCAAGTCAAAATGAATGAGACTCATACAAGACGTCCCAGAGAAGACCGTCCTCCTGTCTCGCGAAGGTTCAGGCGAGTGTTGATAATGGTGAAAACAGAGAAACTGAAAAGACCTGTCTGACAAGTGGAAGAAAAAATGCAAATACACAGAGTGCAGTCTTTGAACAGGCTGTTGAACTTCAGGGGGGAAAGGGATTTGATCAACTTGATTGTCATCCACTTTGTGATATTAACGTTATATTAAAGTGGTAGTCCTGTGAAGTAGTCACACAATAAATTCAGTGAAAAGAAATTGAACTAGAAGATTGATCGGGGCATAATTTGGGATTTGTTAACTAAGAAGAAGTGTGTAGTTTGTATCTCACCATTCAGCTGTTTTAATAGTTACAACCCTAATGCTGATGCAAAAAGGAACTTTTTCTTCAGAGGACACAATCATTGCAACAGACGGACTTAAACAGCAACGGTCAAGCCTGAGGACAAATTGACTTTTAAATCATTCTCTTATGCTCTCATTTGTGTGCAGGTTTTATATTTTGATTTTAAAAGGCTCATAACACTCAGACTTAAACAAGAAAATAATCTCTTTCGACAACTATTATTTTTTCCTGTCTCTTAACTTGATGCAAATTCTGTTTCTTAGTCATTTCTCAAGTATGTTGTATTTCTGCCTGTCTCACACACCTCCTCTCTCCTTGCAGGGATTGACAGCCCAGACGACCTCTGTATTCTGTACTCTAACAGAGCAGCATGCTACCTTAAAGATGGCAACTGTCAAGACTGCATACAGGACTGCACGAAGTGAGAGACTTTTTCCCTCTTTGTTGTTCTTTCACATTAAATACACACATACATGGATGAATTCAGAGATGTCACAGTAAGGTTGCTGTCACATGAGCCCCTTTCACACATGAAATGCACTCTGGTAAAAGTCCTGAAGTTGCCCGGGTGTTGTGTTTGTGCAGACGCAAAGGCAGACTTTGGTTGCCCCAACTTTATGGCCAGTTGTTTTTCTGCTAGTAAAAGTCTGAGAGGAGTTGGTATGAGCCTGAGACATTTACTACACATAAGTGGTGAGTGTTGAGTAGAGTTTTGCTGCTTATACTCTCAGATGCCAGTATCATGTTTTCTGCTCTGTCCTTTGTAACGTGTAAAGACCTTTATTAGTGATACTTGCCAGGAAACAGTCATCAAGACACAGGGATTACCAGAAGTTGACAAACCACTATTACTGTAGCTGCTTCCCTATAATCTTCACATTTAAATGCAAGCTGTAGATAAAACAGGTGCGTGATACACAAGCCTTTACTTCATGAGGAGTCCACCTATATGAGACCAGGCGCTTAACACAGATTCCCTTGCGTCACAGAGAACCAAGGTGATCAAGAATATCACCTTTACCGTTATTTTTTATTGTGATTGCAATTGTGTTCCTTTCTGCATGATCTTTAGATGGGTTTTGATCTTATCAAGTTATCTTGTGTGTAATGTTTCTTTACCAGCCACCATAATCAAGTAAGTGCTTCATGTAAACATTACAGACCAGTTGCATTAACAAAAAAAGGAAACACATGCTTCATGAATATCTGGAAAACAACACATTTACAAATACATCCAGCCTGTGATGATCAAATGTTGCTGTTAATAGATGGAGCTAGTTAGCTAGTACAATAACGTTACATTTCAAAACACAAGCATGTGTTGTATAATGAGTTATTTTTTCATTATGTAATCAGCTGTTTTTGTCACTGATGTCTGAATCTGAATAACGTCAAGATCAGCTGATTAAGGTTCATTCATCAGTGACTGGGAGCAGCTGTGTAACGTCAAAGCTGTCTACTGTCTGTACTGCTGTCAGGCACCAGTCAGCTCCAGGCTCAGAGATGATACTGCACTAATACTGCATACTAATGATAGCTTAACAAGATAGCAGAAGTGGCCAAAGTGTTTGTCTGTACTTCTGAGTTTTTGAAGTAGATATCACAGCAGAGAGGTTCTAGAACTCGCCGCTGAGTAACTCGTAGGTGTTCAGAAGGTGAACTGAAACCTCCCAAGCTCGCAGCGAACACTCCTCCCTGACTAACCTCTGCTTTAGGCAAACTGGCCGCTATAATCAGGCTCCCAAGTCAAGTCCCCACATGCTAAGCCCTGCAATGTTTGGTAAGGAACTTAATCTAAATTTCACATTAGACTAGTAACTTTGAAAACACAACAAGACCTTCACATTCCTTTGTTGGAGGCTATCATTTAGTAGCAGCTCAATACATTTGTATGAACATGTCTGCGTGTATGAGCTCTGGGATGTTCTGTGAGGAGTTTTCATTGATCTCTTTTGAAGTGGTTTTATAAGGAACAAACTCAGGACGGCTGATGAGAACCTCCCATGTTCAAAGCCTTTATGTTTTTGTGTTGTTTGTTTTGGGTTTAACTTCTTAAGCAAACTGTTTACACACACAAACAAGTTTTTACACATGTACACCAACACATACAGTAGTATCTACATAAACACACATCAGAGAATGCATCCACTTTCATATTTGTCATGTGTATGTATGTCCTTAAGCCAAACAGTCCTCTGTGCTAACACCTACTGCAGAGGAAGCAGGAGGCAGACTTGATCCTTTGCTTCTTTCTCATCACTTCTATTTATACTACCCAGAGCCCTGGAGCTGCAGCCATTCTCCCTCAAGCCCCTCCTGCGCCGGGCCATGGCTTATGAGGCCCTGGAACGCTACCCTAAGGCCTACGTGGATTACAAGACTGTCCTGCAGATAGACATCAGCGTGCAAGCAGCACAAGACAGTGTCAACAGGTATTTTCTCAACCTGTCATCAGCTCGAAGGCTGGTAAATGTTCACACTGAATGATCTCCATCAGATATTTTCACATTTGGAGTGGCCTGAGTGGCATCATGACACTTCTGAGTATATCAGTATATCTGTTTTCATCTGTTCCTGGATAACACAAAGTAAATGAAGTATGTTAGATAGGGAGATAAAAAGAGGAACTGAATAAAGAAAGTCTATCACTCTATCAGTCTTGTAGAACATTACTGTATTTCCCCTTTTTTCATGTCTTGCTACAGTTTCCTTCTATGCTTCAGTTCACTACTTACATTGTAACAGAGTAACAACGGACCATGTGTAATGAGACACAGAGTCTAATTAGTGGCTCAAAGATTTAGCCGGTGTTTAAAAGCAGCTCCTGCTTGGGGCTAATTATGGCTTGGAGAGTGCATGTCCTCTTGTGCTGTTATGCAATGAGGAGAGACTCAACTGGCTGGTTGGGTTCAGGAGGACCAGAACATTCAAAGTTACAGAGTGTAAAAATATATCTGAAAACCAGAACTATGTTTATTAATTATAATTTTTTTGGGGTGTGACAGTACGATATTCTGTATGTAACATCTTTGTATTGACTGTTCTGCATCCTCCTTCAGAATCACTCGGCTTCTCATTGAGCAGGATGGCACAGAGTGGAGAGAGAAGCTTCCTGACATTCCCCTGGTGCCTCTGTCAGCTCAGCAGCACCGCAGAGAGGTGCCACCCAGTGCAGAGGTCGTCCAGGCCCGGGCAGAGAAGGCAGCCAGGGATGCAGGTCGGTTTTAGTAAAGGTCATAAACAAATCTGATGATTTCTATTCCTCCCAAAGAAAATCACTTACAGGAGTGAGTCAGGCTGGAAATTATGTCTGTAATTCCAATGATACTTCCTTAACCTTGATCTTTATTGACACTTTGGATTCCTAATTGCAAGTCGGGGCAAGATAGACCTGTCAGCTGGATATCAGAGCCACTGCAAAAGGCTTCATGACACAAAGGCATATTTTGCAAAGACATGCATTTGAAAGTTTACACTTTTGGCCATGAAAAGCCTTGCAGTTCAAAAATCTGTGTCTTTTAAAAGCTTAATAGTTGGCTTTTCTCTCTGGGCGGCTTACCTTACCTCTGCAGGAGCCCTCTGAATGCCCTCAGAGGAAGAGGGCCTTCAACTGACCTTCAACCAGGAGCTGAAACAAACCAGACATCAACAGCATTTCCCCCTGCAGTGTAATTGGATGCATTGAAAAAGTTTCATCCCCGAGCCTAAGAGTATAGACATTACACGAGCCCTTGGCGTGTTCAATATCAGCTAACTGACAAGCTATTCACTAATGAGGAATTAACTCCTGCGAGTCCAATTTAATAGCTGCCTTGCATCTGATGCAGCTTTAAAGGAGTTTCCTACTTTTAAACACACAGCTTCTCCTTTATTTAGATGCTTTATGAAAGATACCACTTCTGCTTTAATCAGTCATTTTGTTTGCAAATCATATGATGAGCTCATGCTGCATTTAGCTGCAGATAGTATCCTTTCATGAAGGGCTTCTGCTTGTTTTACTCAAACAAAGGTTTGAAGTTCCTCCTCCACTGATGTCAAACATGGACACAGAGGGATGTAGAGTGAGGGACCTAAATAGAAACTAGACATGCACTGGCTGTGAAAACCAGGGCTGGTGCCGATACGGATGTTTTCTGCCTTAGGCTTACTTCTTTTGAATTCTCTGAGTCTGTTTATCCAATGAGTCATGAGATTTGATGTATTTAAGTTGTGGCTATTCGTTGCATGTTTCTGACCTTCTTCAGAGACGGTGTTATACCTCCTCACTGCTGACACTTTCTTTCATGTTTGACCACAAAAACAAATCAGCTTGTCCAAGTGGCCACCTCTTCTGCCCTCTCTGAATCAGCAGTCAGTTATACCTGATATTAAATTGATGTGGTAAAGATAAGATGCACCACAATACAGACACAGATCGACTACTGACAAACTGGAGGTACATGGCTGTTTATTTAAGATCAGATGGATGTCGGTTGACGGGGCTTAAATCAGCTGATACCTCCTTGTACTCGTAAAAGTGAGCTTGTTTCTGGTTGTCAGTCACTCTACTCTCAGACAGGAGTAAGATGTTGATGTCTTTTTTTAAGCTGCCTGTTCACTGACTGTGCAGTTTCACTCCCCGGTGCCGTGCTACAGCTGTTATTTTTAAACTCCATTGAAAGAATAGAGCTGCTGGCACTGTTTTTTTTCCTCCCCGGAGACGTTTTGCTGCAGATTGATTAGCTCAAAGTTCACTCCATGACTGACTGCTGACTTAACTCTGCTGCTTCACGTCAGGCTTGCACAGCGTTCATTTCAATGGGTTTAGAACTCTTAAGCTTATAAGTACAGTAGTGTAAGGTTGACTCAGAATTAAAGGGGAGGTCATGAGATACTAAGTGTCGCCTACACAGAATCATAGGTTTCATCAGTGTGTCAATGTCGGGGTTTTTCTTTAACAGAAAAGGAAGTGTAAATGCTTTTAGTGTCGATATCTACGTGTGAGTAATGATCACGTTATGTTTTCCACAGAAAAGAAAGCAGAGGTCAGATTTTTAGCTTTGAAGCAAGACGGGAATGACTTTGTGAAGAAGAGCCAATACCAGGACGCGATGGGGAAGTACTCTGAATGCCTTAAGTTAAAGCCAGACGAGTGTGCAATCTATACCAACAGGTTAGTCTTACAAACATGAACACTGCTGAGGTCTCTTCATTCTCTGTCTCTGAATGTTTTGATTCCTTACAAGGCAGGACATTAATAAAACCTATAAAATCTATATTCTGATTGGTATTAATGAAAACAGACTCCGATGTCATCTGTTAGGTGGTGCAGTCAACTGTTGAGCTAATCCCAACCAGGCTTCACTCTGTCACTTGAACATAAATAAAGAAATACAGCTAACGTACAGCATGATGTAGGCAGGTCCCACTACTCATTTTGGCCATTGCAGAGGAAGTCGTGATGCTGACATGAAATGCATTCTATTGTTTGCCATGTTTGCATATTTACATGAAGCTCGGCTGCGGAAACAAGCTTGTATGTTCAGCCACACCAGAGCAAACACACAGTTTCTGCTTCCACACAGCTGTGGCCTCACTAGTCTGAAAATACTGACCAGTATATTTTGTAGAAAACAAAGATTTTAGTGCTTTTCAATGCCATCTTGACTCTTATACATACTTTATAAGAGAATAATCTTTCTCAAGCTTTCACCCTTTGTTGTTGCAGCCATCCAGTAACAAACATGATACCTTCAGTAATGCATCAAATAGAATCAGCTGTTTGGGGAACAATAGACGTTTAGAACCTACTTGCTTGTATGTGCTTGCAGAGCCCTGTGCTACCTGAAGCTTGAGAGGTTTGCTGAAGCCAAGCAGGACTGTGATGCAGCACTAAAATTGGAGCCAACTAATAAAAAGGCCTTCTACAGACGAGCCATGGCCAATAAAGGCCTCAAGGTGAGGGGGGTCGGCCTTTCCAGACTAATACTACAAGAGAATGTGCTCTTTAAAAAGGAGGGATGAAGAAACCAGTTGGTGTGAACAGGGGATATAATTAAACATATCACACCCCCTTAAAATGTCTAAAGCTGTCACTTTAAATTGTACGTGTCTGCCCCTTTATCAGGACTACCTGGCCTGCAGTTCTGACCTGCAGGAAGTATTGCAGCAGGACCCAAACGTTCAGGAGGCTGAGAAGGAGCTGGAGGAGGTCACAGTGCTGCTCAGACAGAGTCTGGCTAACGTATTCGCTTCACCAGCTAAACCCCGTAAAACTGTCCCCATCACAGAGGTGGGTTCACTTCTTCTTCACTGTGAGCAGACACAGTTCATCTGCAGAGGGAGGTTCTTCCATTCATAAGCATTTATAAATGTTTGTGAAGACAGGGGTGAAATGATGGACAGAGATTTTAGGCACTTGGATCATCCTGTCTGTAAAAGTGTGGCTGAACTGTGTGGTGGTAATGATGGTAAGAGCTGGCCACATAGAACCTTGTGACCAAGAAAGTCACTTCTCAAGAGGATGTGTCTGTAGTTAATATTTTATTGAATTCACCTGCCTTTTTTACTCAAAATGTCCTCCTTACTCTCTGTGTCTGTGATGACCTGACATTGTAAATGCCAAAAATGGTTACCAGGTGGCCACTGTCTTCTGGCCTCAGTGTATTAACAAGAGTGTCTAAACAGGAAGTAAGCATGCAACATTTTATCATTAAAACAAACAAATAAAAAAGACGTCATCTTTTCTGTGTTTATCCATCTTTATAACCTCTGCTCACATTCTCAGGTTGGAGGTGACGAGGAAACGAAAGGTGTACCTGACTCAGAGAACAGCTCCAGAGGAGACGATCTCCCCACAAACCTCCAGCCGACTGACACCTATGAGTTCGGACAGGCCCTGAATGCAGCTCGCTGCAGTGGAAACACAGCGAGCTGCGCTGAACTGTTGGCCTCCACAACCCCTGAAAGGCTTCCCCTTTTCCTGAGTAACCAACTGGATGGACATACCATCGGCTTTATCATGCAGGCAATGGACTTCCACCTCCTGGAAAAGAACCCAAACCTGGTCTACCAACACCTCAACTATTTACACACTGCAGACCGGTTCTCGGTAAGATATGAGACCTTTTCAAAGAAGGGTGAAGTGAAATAATGAATGCTGTGTAACTCTTTAGAGAGCACAAATCTAAGTTGGTCTAATTAGTATCACATTTAGTTCTGTAAGTCATCCTCCCACTTTGTCCCCAGCTGCTGAGCTCTGAATGATGTGCTGTTTTTGCAGGTGGTATTGATGCTGCTGGACAAAGACGAGCGTCGCTACATGACTCAGCTGTTTGAGCATTTGTCTGCTGTGGAGAGCTCAGAGTTCACCGAGAATGATGTTCAGAATCTGGCCAACAAATACATCTGACCCCATTTCCCCCGCTCCCTGCTGCCCGAGCTGCTGCACCTTTTGGATCTATGCAAAACACTGCACACTAACTGAGTACACACAGGCAGGAACATCAGAATGTGCCCCAGAGCAATACAAAGGAGATATATTAAGAATACTGGTGTGTGCTGTAAATGATCTGTTTCATGTACGTTTGTGTGACAGCATAAGGAATATATTTTTCTCTCTGGAACATTTTGCTATGCAGATTCACTTTTGTACTACCACTTATTATTTGTAATGAACAGCAAGCTAACAGTAAGATACAGAGGACCTTTTACTGGAGGGTATTGATAAACAGTCCAACGTACAATGTTATGCAACGCTACAGGAAGTATTTTTCCTCCGGGCAGGTGAGTTTTCTCAGGACAGGCTCATGTTCCAGAACTGAGCTCAGTTGTTCTTGTACCCTGTTATTCTTTCGATTTCAGTTATTTAATTTATTAGCCTCTGTCAGACACCAGCAAAGATCAGAGATGGTATTGAGTGCATGCTGAATGTGACCTAACAAAGAAACAGGTAAGGTAATGTGCTGCAAGAGAAAACTCCGTGCAGCGTGGTAGAAGCATCTTTTCATCTTGTATCTTCTGACAATGTTGTAGGAGAAAATAGTATTTGTGACCTTACATGACTCAGACGCTCTCTGTTGTTGTTCACCCATGCATCAGGTAGATCTGAGGTTTAAAATGACTCACTCATCACAGTGTTTGTGTCTGTTCCGAGAAGCATTTCTTCTCCTTATACACATTACTGTACACAGGAGGCAGAGGCTACATCTTAATGAGATGTGTGCCTTGGGTTTAACACTATGGGTCCACTAACATTTACATACATACACTATATTAACATCATCATCAGCTACATGGCATGCATTTTTAATCAGATTTCATATCTTGGCTATTTGCAACATGCTGTTTCTTTACTAATTCTAATTCACTGTCGGTATTAAATATCAACTACTGAATGTGGCCGTTATTCAAACAGCCTGAATCAATCCACACTGTTAATAAGACTTACTCCACAGTGACATCTTCAGCGGCAGAGAGGCAATAATTTGACATGACTACTGTTACTCTGCAAAGTGGTTTTAATATATTTAAGATGACATGTACAACATTCACAGAGAGCTATTCAATAAAGTGGCAGTACAAGTAAGAGGCTCACTTCTCTGTGATGCTAAAATGTATTACAATGATTATTTAAAGCAGGGGTTCCCAAAGTGTGGGTTGGGACCCCCTGGGGGGTCGCAAGACACAAATGGGGGGGTCATGAGATGTCTTCCAGAATCTTTTTTTTTTCCCAAGTTATCGAAAAACCGTACATTTTGCCCTTTTTAGTAAAAAATATAAACAAAAATATCAGCTAAACTTGAAATAAAACCTTGAAAATAGAAAATGTAATGAGCTTTCTGCCTTTCTTTTTGTCAGATGACTCCTAAGTTTAGGGTTAGTGAACAGTTAATTATCAAAAGCATCAGTAGCAGTAGGTTAATTCATAACGGCACAGGAAACACAGCCGCATGCTTATATAGGTAGGCTCATTTTCTGCAGACCAGCTAAATGAAGCCACATGAAATCACTTTGAGGGACAGTGGGGGTCACAAGTGTTTGGCACCTATATCATAGCTGATTGGTCCGTCATAACGGGAACGAGGGAAATAATAAAATTGCTTGATACAAAGGCATTGGAAAACACAGAGATTTCGCCATAATCTCTAATAACTTCACTTACAGATGAGTACCGATGGTATTATGACCTTTTCTCCAACGAAGCAGAAAAAAAACGTTTTTTACACCATTCTCACCAACAGCAGCGTTAACCTGAGAAATGACAGGACGACACTCCATGTTTTTGTTTGAGTTTTATTTTTATGATATGCATTTACACGCATATAATAAAGCAAATTACCAAACACATATACAAATACCTTATGCCATTCTGCACAAATTATATCTGGCACTAGTGTTCAAATTAGGATCAAGAAACTGGAGTTTTGGTGAAGAATGAGAGAACTCAGGAGGAATAAAAAATACACTTTGCTTCAATGAATAGGAGGACTGCAGCATGTAGCATCATCTGTTGAACCAAACCAAGTGTTCATTCAGAAACAGACCTGGGTCAAAATACTATTCAAGATGCTTTTACCTACCTGGTAGAGAGGTTCACCTGAGCTGACTCAGTGGCATCAAAAAAAGCGTACCACTGAGCAGTGAAGAGAAGCTTTAGCGAACACTTCAGAGAGAAGTGTTGGAAGCAGAAGTCGACTTCAAGTCTGCTCTGCAGCACCGATTGGCAAAACAAACAGGAATCACAAGACAAGTCGATGGGGAAGAAACCCATTCAAAACCTGCGTACTCAGTAAAACCTCATTGAACGGAAAGGTTAGAAGAAACACGGGTAGCAGTGCAGGAGTCTCACCCCTCTCTGGAACCACAGGTGTTTGCGTAGCATTTGGGAGGCATGAACCTAACCACCGTCTGCATGTTTCTTGGCTCCATTCATCCCCATGGTGTAAAAAGGATAAACCAGACTGTCTACAGGTGACAAGTCAAAGGTATAAGATTTAACAAGAGCCCGAGTGCTGTCTTTGGTAGGCAATTGCAGTCTTCATTTACCAAGTCTGCCACAGTATGTCCTGTCAGTGAGCATCCTTCCTCCACAGACAGGCATTTTGCAAACCTATGATGTGTTTTCTATGTGTTGAGTGGTGAGGACAGAGAGAGAGAGAGGAGGGGGTGAGACGAACAGAGAACACAGCTTCTTGAAGGCACCATGAGTTAACAAAGAAAGATATCAGAGCTCTCTGACTCAGGGAGGCAAGACCATCAGACTGGATGGATCACCTCAAAGCAGGACAAAAATATTTTCTTGATACAATCGCATAGAATTGATCCACCCGTTGGTTAATGCTAACATAACTGCTTTCAGCATCATCGCTAAGACCGTGGCCTCCACATAGCTGGGCCTCTAAAGTAATCAGCTGCAGGCTTTAATACAAAGCAGCTGAAAGGCTGGGTGCACATCCATCTAAAGAGATCCCACTTGTGTTGGGAGTTGAATTTAGAGGCAGATGATTCTGGATGAGGGGTGTTTGAGATCTCCTCAGGTGGGCTTGTGTAACAGCGAGTGTATACCACAGGTAGGAGAGCTGGTGTTGAAGCTGTTGGTTGAGTTTGGAGTAAAACAGAACAAAGCCACGCGAAACAAGACGCACCTTTACGTTTTAAACCCTCACTGTTCGACAGCCCTTTTCTTTGGCACTATGTTTTTTAACCTTACAATGGTTTAGTACTCTCACGAATGCAATGCACCGCCAGACCAGCTGTTCATGTCAACACATCAAAGAAGGTAATAAAACTTTGCAGAGAGAGACAACCGGCAGAGATCTGTGCTCTCATTCCTGATCATTTCATCTCAGCGAGAGTCTAGCTGGAATGCAGTATCCGGAAATGTTCTGAGAAGTTGATCATCAGTGTTGTGAACCACAAACAGCTGGTTTTGTTATATGTGTGACAGTCAGTGCACAACATGCCAGGAGCGTGGAGCTTGTACGGTTGACAAAAGGACTGATAACATTTAAACTGATATGTACGTTTTCATCGGCTTTAAGGCTGTTTTACTCCAAACTGCATCCACAGTGACCGCACACAGCTGCACCAGAAGGAAGTCTGAACCACCCCTACAAGCACAGGACTTGTAGTTTACATTAAAGGGGGTCATCTCCAACAATCATTCAGGGGGGGAAGTCTGGTAATGAAGACAGACGAAAACGCAAAGGTTCCTCTGTTACTAATGAATTTGAGGGGCGATATAAAAAAGGAAATGGTGAGTCACATTGTCTGGTCCCTGTTCGAGTTCGCTTCTAGAAAGCTGTAACATAACAAGTCCTGCGTGAAGTTGCATCTCTATTTCCAGCCAAAATCAAACGTTAGCATAACTGGCACAGTGGTTTTTAAATGAACCTACACAGACCGACGGGACAGCAGCCGAATCAGTGAGCTGTCTCTGTTAGAGGTGGTGAGTGAGTGAACTGTCATAAAGTGTCAGCAGTCATTGGGCCCCACAGGAAGGAACACGAGCATTCACAACCTTTACATGTCTCATATGGCTGCACTTTGGGATCCTCCTTAAAACTTGACAGCCCTCTGACAGTCGATGGACACACTGCTGAACTCAAAGGTTTAAACTAACACATCTCCTCCGTGAGGGAGGAACAGAATGCAGATCAAAGTGTAAGCTTTAATTTGTTTAGTGGAGGAACAAAATGAAATTTAAAAAGCGTCTGTGTAGCACTTAAGGTATTGAGATTTTATATGTCTGTCTGTATGCAGGAGTTCTTGGGCTGCTGGGTCTGTGCTGGGTGTTGTGGTGGTTGTTGGTGGTTGTTGTTGGTTTCTTTAAGCAGCTCTCTGGTGTTGCTGTGAGAGTCCAGCTCAGCGGGGCACACCAGGTTGACATTCTCCTCCATTATGAAGCAGAGAGGGGAGAGCTCTGCGCCGTGGCCGAGGGAGGAGGTGGGGGATTGGGGCGGGAACACAGCTCCTTTGCTCTGTGGGGAAGAAGAGGAAGCCGGGCAGGTCTCCAGACGATCGTTCTCCACCTCAGGTAGGGGGCTGACGTTGGCGAAGCGTGTGTGGTATTCTCCTCCACAGGAGCCGTGGCTACAGGATGTCTTCATGCTTTCCAGATCAGAGCAGCTGAACTCAGAGAAGTGGCTGGAGTGGGAGTCAGCCACAGATGGTAGGCTGCCGCTCAGGGAGGGAGAGTCGAACTCTGAGGAGTTGGTGCTCTGCTGCTCCAGCAGCTGAGCGTCCATGTCCTCTCGTGTCTCGTTTATCTTGGTGCCTCCTCCGCCTTTCTTGCGTAGCTTTCCTTTGCTTTTTTTGCCCCCTGAGCTGGAGGAAGAGGAGCAGGAGGCCTCTTTGGCCCACTTAGCCGAGGTCCCCTTGCATTCTGAGGAGGTTAAACTGTTGGAGGGGTAGGTCCAGCCGCAGCGGCCAACATGGCTGCCGTCATCTACGCTGCTGCTGCCGCTGTGGTGCCGAAGCTTTCCGGGTTTGGATTCAATGTCAACCTGGACTTCCATACTGTTCCCATCCCTGATAATGAGAGGACAGAGAAGCACGGGACAGTGAGACAGTGAAGGAAAGTTTTAAAGGTTCTGTGTGTAGGTGTCGATTTGTGTAAGGGGCATACGTTTATTTCACACATGCATCCAATCAACCTGGAACTTAAACAACATTACCTGGAAGAGCTGTCTGTGAGAACACAGATATCCACAACACAATCTAACATAGAACAGATCTAACTCCTCAAGCTTCTGAGCACAAAGCCTGTTCTGTGTGAGTGAGCCCATGTGGGAACAGGCCGGTCATTGTCTGGAGAATCAGCAAGTACACTTGTTGATGACTGCGATGTTGTTGCTCAGGGTGTAGCTGCTTTGTGCTGTGTTTCTTTATTTCACTCTGACATATGTTCAAACATGTGTTGAGATCAGTGGAAAAAAGCATTCATCACTGAGGGCGAGTGTTGCATAAACCAGAGTGTTTCCAGAGGGTGAGGCTTTTTGTCTTCTGTCAGTGTGAGAGGGAGGCTCAAGTTCATTTGAGGGGAACAGCCTGAAAGACATCATTAGCAACGATGCACTGAATGTAATGTGAAACTTAACATTTCTGGATATGTACTTGATGCTCAGCACTGAGTATCCTCCTTTACAGGGACACCTTTGATCAGGTGAAACCGTTCACTGCTCTAATCCTAATATACGCCTGCATCCAAAACAAGTAACGACAGTGAAAGGGAGACAGTCAAAGCTTCCACGTTCAATTTTTGCAACTCATTTAAAACGTGCATCCAGTTTCAAAGTTTGGGGGAAGATCATATTATAACTTCTTGGATGTTTTCGAAACTTTGATGTCTTCGGTACAGCTGAAGAGAAAGAACTTTAGAAATGAAAGAAACACCCTTTAACCCCCTCATCCTCTTGACACCACAAGATGGTACCTGTACAAGCTAGGGATGTAGATTTCAAGTATTTTCTATGATCGATCTTTGGAAGTGTTAACGATCAATTATGGATTAGCGTTTTCCATGTCAGAAACAAAGCCATTTGCGTTTTTCCCCTGAATCAAATTTTCCTTCACGACAGAATGTATATAACTGACAGTATTGAATAGCTACGGATCATATTGAGGTGTTCAAAATGTGAAACAATGAATATCAACGTGTGGAGCAGGCTCATACTCTCTGTACAAAAGTGAAGGCTCAGACTACAACATGTGAATTTACTGCAACAAGCGAACTGAACAGAAACATATTTCAGACTCAGAGTCCAGTTTTCTGTCTACTCGTACGTAGAAAAATAAGTATGTGTACGTGGTCAGGTGTCAGCCGGGAGCGCAACCGGGTCATAATCAGTCCTGCCGCCAAGAAAAAAAGTGCTCGTGGAGACCAAGCGGCAACCTGCGGGTTTAAAATATGAGTCCAATGCGGAAGTGCTAAAAACTGCAGTTCATCAAGGATCCGCTTGAGGCTGGCTCCAGAAGTACCGTAAACCACATACACATCAATTCAAAGAAGCCGATCTTTACAGCAGAAATAAACATGTTTACTGCCTGGTACAAAAGACGAGTGTAGTCTGGATTGCTGATTTCTTGATCGGCACACACTGTAGGGGGAATGAATTTTTTTCTAACGCGGCAATTTCGAAGATATTGAGATTATGAGTTTTCCAATGAGAGACACCTTGTTCCTGCCCTTGATTGACAGGCAGGAACACTGCAGCTGTTGGCTAGGAGGCTCAAAGCCCACATCTTTACGTCACAATCGCTTGACAGCAGCAATATGGCTGCAGCCGACTATTGGCCTCGAAACAGCGCTACAGAAACAGATGGGTTATGTCACGGATACTACGTTCATTATTTATACAGTCTATGGTGGAGACCCGTCACTCAGCCGCAACCCCCAGCTGAGCGTCTCCGCTGTGCACAACACCTCCAGTCAGCTGGTTCACATCGAAAACATGCTTTAAACGTAAAACACCTCCCTGATAGCTGAACGAAATATGAGACTACATGATGTTTGTTCCACGTGATAGAAAACCAAAACAAAAAAAAGGTGTTCCAGCAAGTTCTTCATCAATTAATCGATACCCGATTAATTGTTGACATCCCTAGTACAAGCTTATCTTGGTTTAACCTATTGTCATATTCTATCTGCTGTAGGTCAAACAAGCAATGTTTAGACTTAGAATCATAGCTCTAACTTTCTGGCTCAGAGCTGAACCAAACTGCACCACGGACTAAAGACACTGCGTCTCATTTTGCCAAAGCTCTCTTTACTGGAGTAGTGAACAATCTTAAGAGTGTAAGTATAACCTCGGGGGGTGGGATTGACTTTTTGAGGTATTGGTCAGACCCTTAGGGAAACAGAGTAACGGCCTGTTAAAAACCAGATGCATATATAATGTAATTTCTTCTGAAGCAGGTTTGTTTATAGCATTACGATGTTACTCTGTTTCAAAGTTTCCATGATAAGGAGTTTATAGTCTCCACTGGAGCAACAGAGGAAGGATCTGGCCCCACGTTGTCAATAAATTCCTGACAATGAACAACCAATCAGGATGTTCCTCTAACCTCACTGTGCCTTGACTGTTGGCTCACTTGGCAGAAGAACAACACTGCAGTATTTCTTTCATTCTACAGATTCATATCACAGATTCCTGGACAGACTCCAGATACAGAAACAAACACATCCTCCTAATGAAGAAACTTTAGAATCAAGAGCTGATGATTCTCACCTGTCGAGTGGTATGTAGGCGTTAAGAATGGATCCAGCCATTGCTTTGGTGCTAGCGTTGTCGCTGATTGTACCCAGACTGACCGTGCCCGACTCGCCGCTAAGACTGCAGCGCTCCTTCTGCACATCAGCCTGCACCTCCAGCCTAATGACACGTGACAGGAGATATTTAGAGAATGCAGCAAAGCTCAGTAACATTCAGTCTGCACTGAATTTAACTCTTCATTTCATATCAGAGTGCGTGTGCTGCTGCTGTGTGTGTACCTATTTAAGTAATTGACCATGGCGCTGCCAGAGAGGCTGCCTGTGATGCTGGCTCCGGCCAGGGCCATGGTAGATGCTGTCTCACTCAGGTTGTCCCTGATGGCCCCTAGCCGGTCTATGTGGCTGCCACTGGCACTTAGACTTCCCGTGAGCCCCCCGACACTGCCTTCACCTATACTGGGGTTGTTCCTGGTGTCAGCCACAGATGTCGTATCTTAAAAGGAAACAAAAATCATGAATAACAAAATATAAAAAGGGGTTGATGTGCCTGATGAAGCTGATATGAATTAACGTTTGGGTTTAAGACACTAAAAGAACTCGACATCTCTAAAACCAGTAGCAGATCTTTGAGGACAGGGACTACGTCAGTCGATTAAAGCCAGAAACACAAAAGGTCACAAAAACTTACCTGTGGCAGCGGCCCCACTGCCAACATTCATATCATTCTCGTCGTCAAACTCTATGCGAACTCCTTTACCGTTCCCTGCTGAGACGCC
Source organism: Notolabrus celidotus (assembly GCF_009762535.1). NCBI lineage: Eukaryota > Metazoa > Chordata > Actinopteri > Labriformes > Labridae > Notolabrus > Notolabrus celidotus. The sequence continues at coordinate 26,136,886 of NC_048283.1, read as the reverse complement.
ACAGCCGCCACTACGGCACAGTGAGATGGGCACGACACCATAGACGTACGCCAGCATGATGGGAACTCCAATTCCTTAAGGGGAAGAGAAATGTTAGGACGTGTTAGACCAAGGCACAGGAAGATTAACAGGGGAGGCCACTTCAGCTGATGCAGAGAGAGCACTTCAAATCTTTAACTGTCACATTTTCATGCAATAGCTCATAAGAAATCTTATTTACTTAGAAAACAATCTTCTGCATATTATAAAGTAAAAGATTCCACCAAAGAAATATCCGAAGTTATTAAGGTCAAACAAGGACGGGTCAGTTAGGATGTATGATGCATAAGAGAAGGAGAAGGCAGGAGGACGGACTTACCGACAGTGACTGCAGCCACCACTGGAGACACGATGACAGAGAGGGTCACTCCACCAGCGATTACCAGGTTCCTCTTGTGGTTGGAAATATCTTTGCCTTCGTAGCGGTTGTGGATCTGACAGAGAGACAGAAGTGGAGTGAGTCACACGATCGGAGAGAGGAAACTCACAGCTACATCCACACCTGCTGAGATCTGGTGTTGAGGATTTTAAGACTCTACATTAAGATGAAGACAGTAGTACACTCACTGATTCTGTTACAACGACATCAGTGATACAGCTTCTTTTGACTTGTGCAGGTTGAAGGTTACTTTCTTTATTTTTAGATGTCAACATGAGCATGAGCAATGGAAACCAAATTAATATGATGTAAGAGATTTTTAGTACAATGGGTTGACAGTTTGGTGCTGTTACTAAACCAAGACATTCACATCAGTACCAAAAAATTGCAACGCAACAAACACCACTTGTCAAAATGAGAGTAAAGTCGTCTTGACCTGTGTCCGTGCAGCACAGAAAATGGCCGAGGATTCAGAGAATTAGAGTCGTGAGTCAGCAGGAAGAAGATTTAACCTTTAGTGTGAACAGCTACATTCTCCCAGGTTTTATGGGATGCAGATGATTCATGCTCACATGTGTCATGCAGTCACTACAGAATCTGTCTGGTTTCATTGAAGAACAAGAGTCGGCTGGCTTTGGCTTCTCGTTGGTGAGCTTTGAGTTTCCGTTTTTCTTTTTTTATTTCACTGAAATATGAACTCTTAAATGTCCTGCCTGATTGTTTCAGTGAAAACTTGCATTTGTTCTACATCACTGCTACTAAGTTTGTCTCCACAGCCTTACCTTCCTCCCCACATACACAGGAATGCCTATGATCATAGCGGGGATGGCGATGCCAGCAATGAGCGCGATGCCAACGGGAGCACCCACAAGGGTTCCTAACTGCCAAAGGATCTTCTTCTTCCTGCTCCATGGCTTCTTCCCCCAAAAAGTACAGCCTGAGGGACTGAGACAGAGAAAGAAAAGAAAGAGTTGAAATATAATATAATCTACTTTCACACACTGAGTGCTGTCACAAGTCTTCAGTTTCTTCACCTTAAAGAAAAAGTTTTTGTAGTAGGGACTCACTACTTCAGTTTACTGTCTAGCCTCATGTCCATCCTGGAGGAGTGAAACCCGGCCTAAAACTATTCCTAGTGATGATAATATTATACACATACACTACCAGTCAAAAGTTTGGACACACCTTCTCATTCAGTGTTTTTTATTTATTTTAATTATTTTCATCATTGTAGATTAATACTGAAGACATCAAAACTCTGAAATAATATGGTTTTGCCATAATATGGTTTACAACAGTAATCAAATAGGGCTATTCATTGTGTTCTAACGGTACCTCTGAACAACACAACTGGTGGTCTCAAACACATTAAGAAGGCAAGTCCTTCTACAAATGAACTCTTGACAAGGCTCATGTTAATAAGAAACCATTCCAGGAGACCACTTCATGAAGCAGACTGAGAGAATACCAAGAGTATGCAAAGCTGTCATGAAGGAAAAAGGGGGCTACTTTACAGAATCTAAAATATAAAACATATTCTGCTTTGTTTAACACTTTTTTGTTCATTAAATAATTCCATATATGTCCTTTCATAGTTTTGATGTCTTTGGTATTAATCTACAGTGTTTCAAATAATTACAATAAGTATAAACCCTTGAATGAGAAGGTGTTTCCAAACTTTTGACTGGTAGTGTATATTACAGCTTCTATGAGGAACTTTAATTAAGTGTAGATCTTGGTGACCCATTTTGATTCATTTGAAGATCTTGTTCTGCACATGTAAAGATAGTGTTGATTGACCAAAAACAAGATCATACCGTTTACTTTTAATAGTCAAAAATATCACTCACTGTCACTTTATTTTTGTGGAAAATGTGACCAAACAGTGTCAGAAATCACCCAAAGAAATAATCAATCTCCTCGTTAATGGTCTTTTTTGCTTATTAAGGACTTGGTATTAATTCCCTTCTGTTTCATAAACTCTCAAAAATTCCTTACAAGAAAATAAAGGTGAAAATATTTAAATTAACTTATATATATATATATACTCTAACTCAGGCATATTATGGCCACATTGAGATCCAATTACTCAGGTTACATTCTGAGGTGGTCTTGGATGTATCTGTTAACATTCATGTTGCAGTGTACTCACATGTCCTGAGCCACTTAAAAAACAAAACAGAAAGTCCCCCTTATCAAGGGAATGAGAAACAGACCACTCACCTATGATAGTGAATTAATAGATCTCAGCCCTTGTGAAACTGAAGTTGATGCATGAGAGCAGTGTGCTGTATTTATTTAAAGAGTCTACATTTGAATTGCTCAACACAGGACAAGCCCATTCAGGAAGAAGTTGTGGGCGTAAGACTTGATCCATGGGCAGATCTTCACAGTGAATAATGAAGCAGCACACATGGATCTGTGTGTTAATCACTCTATTGTTTGTGTGTGTACTTTCAAAGTAAAGAGAGACTCTAAAAAGTGTTGTTAATGTGAAAGAGGCAGTGTGTTTATTTCCACACTGAGTGAAGAGGAAAGAAAACAAGCTAAGATCTGTTGATTTGCGATATAATGACCCGGGCCTCATGATAACTCTAAACAGCCTCAAAGTCGCCAAAGCTTGTTCTCGTGCGTGCGTGTATGCTTGTTGGTGTACTGACCTCAGGTAGTGCAGGTCTGAGATCTCCTTCATGCAGAGCCAACAGAACTCACAGCCACAAACAGCACACGTCATGTGGTTACAGCTGCCGTCGTTCATCTTGATGATATAAGCGGCACAGCGCGGACACGGCTTGATGTCATCAGCTAGAGAGAAAATGGGACAATGTATATTCACTGACCGGTCGTATCACTGCTATCAACTGAACTTAATACGTCTCTCTAAAGAGAAAGGAGACATCTTTGAGAACTTCAACACAGTCCAGCTGTCAAAGTTTGTTTAAACATAGACTGAAAAACTTCATCATCAGCATCACTTTTCTTATCCTTCCTTCATCAATGCAACATCGCCTAGCTGGTAGTGTACTGGATACGGTCTATGCTCATGTTTAAAAATGTATGAAGGTTGTAAACACAGAAGACTTGGCTAATAGGCTGTCATGTAACTTGTGTTTTCAGTCAACCAACCTGCAGCTCCACTTTCTTGACTGTAGCTGAGGGACGATGAGCGGACCGTCCTCAGGCGAAGGCTCTGGGCTCTCTGCTGTCGTGCTGCGTCGCAGGTCTGGTTGGGATGCCAGAGCTGCTTACAGTGGTAACAGAACTCTGTACCGCAGCCTTCTCTGCCACAGGTGATCTTAGGACAGCTTGCACACCCAAAGGCGATCACTGCATACCTGGGAGAAGATATGAAACAAGTTTAACAGGGAAGAGTTAAGATTGAATACACAATAAAGACATCACAGAATACACCGTGTGTGCTTTAACCAAGGAAGGAAAGAAGCACGTTGCAAGCCAATGGTGCATATCAATGAAAGTGGTGTTTGCAGTGAAAAAAGGCCACTTGATAAAAAGACAATCACAATGTTGTTTTCAGAGTTAATAAATATTGAAAATCCATAAAAAAGCTTGAGGTGTCTTCTGACTAAAAGAGACGTTAAGACACTTGAGGTGAGTTGGTTGTTGCTGTGTGTGATTCACTTCTTACCCGCAGTCTGGTGCAGGACACCAGCGGCAGTCAGGGTCAGCCACCAGCCACCTCCTCAGCATGAACTCCTCGTATTTGTCCATAAGTGACTGGTCTCCCAGGATCATGCGGATGTCGTGTGGGTTGAAGCGCTCCGAGCACTCGGGGCAGCTGATGTTGACGCGTGATTCGGAGATCTCGATCCGCAGGTATTGGCGCAGGCAATCGATGCAGGAGCGGTGTGGACAGGTCATGATGTCAGGGAAGTGCTCCCTGGAGTGGCGTAGAAGGCACAGCGGGCACTCTAGGAGCTCAGCCCCTACCCCGCCCCCCACCCTGGAAGACGAGGAGGACAACGAGGAAGAAGTTCCTGAAGCGGATGAGATGGAGGCTGCAGCACCAGAGGCAGCCCCGATCCCAGCGGAGGAGTACAAAGCAGAGTTCCTTTCATTACACATTTCTGAGTGGATGCTCTCGATGCTAGCAATTGCATCCACCCCTCCGAATCCCCCAGACCCAGGATGGTGGAGTTCTCTGGACCTTTGGCGCCCTGGTTTGGGTTCTCGGCCTCGCCGTCTGAATAAAGAGGCGAGGGAGAGGCGCCTCTTCTTCGGGGCCTTCTTCACAGAAGGTAAAGAGATGGAGGATGCAGTTGACTGCAGGTCCCTGTCAGAACCCATCACCCCGTCCCCTACACCCAGAGGCTGGTGCTTCTGCAGGCTCATCTCTCCAGAGGATGGAGAGGAGTGTCCCAGTGGGGAGCCTGAGCTGGGAATCCTGCCCTGTACATGTGCAGGGAGGTCTGGAAGGGGGATGGGACTGGGAGAGGGGGTGAGGTGGTGGATGGGAGAGGGGGTAGGGGGGCCAGGGTGGGGGGACAGGGCTCCGGAGGGCCCGTCTGGGTTTAAGACATGATGGCTTCTCCTGATCAACCTCGTGGTCACATCTAATAGCCTGATTTTGGCGGACGGGGGGGTCTCCTGCCACAAAACAGATGCAACAGAACCTAGAAGAGAAGAAAAGGAAAGAGAGGAAATAAAGGTTTATTTATTCTCTAAATAACATTTATGTTCTGTGACTCAACAGACCCATACTCATATTTGTTTGTAACATCAAAAGTGTCCGATGATTTTCGACATACTTAAGAAAAGATTCTAATGCAAAGAGAAGGGTGATAAAACTGTGACAACCGTGCATCTACATTATGACTAAAACCCACAACATGAAGCTCATTGATGTCAATATTCTACTTCTTTGATTCAATGTAAGTGTTGCTGGTTGTTTACATTTTGCTCAAGTTGAATGACAGCTGGCAGAGAACAGGCTTGCAAAGCTGAGCAGTAAACGTTTCCCTAAATGTTCTCAGGCACCATCTGATAACACGTTTTCCCCGTCCTAAATGACAGCAGATCAGAACTAAAACAGTTACTGGTTACTGTTAAATAAAAATTACAGAAAAATTCACGTCAAATTAACTGGACTTCATTTCTGGGATTGATACGTTAATAGTTAGTCCTCCAGAGTCTGAGATTAGAGCTGCAGCTCCAGCAACAGTCTGTTCTTCATATACATGGTCAGCTATCAAGAAATAGCAGACCTCTGTTATGCCCTGATGGCTAGTCAGAATAAAGTATTCCACAAAACCATACAATAAAAGTCAGTTTTAAAGGCCACTATGTGCCTTTTTAGCATCTTTAAAAAATATGATGTTAAACAGTCAGACCATTTTTATGTAAACAAAGGTGTAAGGCCCTTAAGTGATTTTCAGTATTAGTCAATCCAAATTTACGTTTGAGAATGACCTGTGCATGACATGAACGGGTCATTCTTAAGTGTAGTTAGCTTGCAAATGAACAGAAAGCACGCAGAAATACGAGAGCTTGTGGGTGTGCCACACATTTCCTTGAGGACAGAGTTCATAAGGAATTCCAGAGGGAGAGTGGATCCAGGAGTGACCTCGGCTGACCTGCTGCTGCTGGGGAGAGTACAACTCACACTACACCAGCTGAGAACCACGCTGCACTTTGTATCTCACTTACATCCATGTAGGAAAATATTCAAGACTTGGGGCAGGAGGGTCGTGTGCCCTGGTAAGATTGTTTACTCGTTTGTTTTTGTAATGCAATAGACGTAAAACCTTCTTGAACTTGTGGATTCCTGGGATTACAGCCCGTCTGGCACAAATTATTCTTGTTCAGGAGGGAAAGCTGAACCCAAACTTTACGACACACGTGCTTTTTGAAAGCCTTTAAAAGCACATAGATCAACAATGTGACATGTGCAGACTTCCCCTTTGTGAAACCGGAAGGGCAAACCTTCAGACCCAAACCTTTTGTGTCTCTGGGGCGAGCACAGTTCATCTGCGTAGTTGTCGTCTGGCAGTGTAACAGGAGGGAGAGGGCCACAGAGGGAGAGTCACCAGGACAGAAGAATGCCCTTCATTCCTCTCAGTTAATAATTAGAACTTGGATTCTAAATTTAACCCGCAGTCTAAATAGTGACCTGTGTTTCTATAGCGGTATGCAGTGTGTGGTTGTGTTTGTGGGGTTTACATGTGAGAGGGCCAAAATGGGACCACCCACAAATACACATTGTGTTACTGCCCGGGACAGAAGTCTTGCAGCAACTCTAGTGTGGAATGAATTATCCTGTTTCAAGATTTAGAAAGTAAGGGCGGAAAAACTATTAATTTAGGGATACAAATTCTCAGTGATGGTCAAGCGAGCACGGCTAAAAACAGGAGGTTATATTATGATTGTTTTACAAAGTTTACACTCTAAAAAACTTGGATGGCATTGCTGGATTTTGTTTGAATACCACGTTTCATTCATCTAGAAAAGTGGCTTGGTTTTAAACAAACAGTGCGGGGCGCAGTTGGCATGGCGGTCTAACACAGGACTTTCACTTGGTCCATGTCCAGTCCATCTCCGATCCACTGCGGAGCAGGACCGCCAGACAGCTAGAGTCATGTGACCGAGGATTTCCTGCGGTAATAACCGAATCAAGGATTCTCCTCCTCCTCTCCTCATCCATGTTGTCTTTATGGTCCTCTGAAAAACTCTCACCTGTTGTCTCCAGGCCTGGCTCCGCTCAAAATGACATTTTGTTGTCATAGTTAAGTTACAACGATCTAACGATAACACAGAGTGCTTTATTCTGAAAATTAACCGGATGTTTTCATTTTGTTTTGGTGCCTGACTTCCTGTCCCGCTCTATCTGCTCAGTTGAGATTGATGTGTTGCGCTCCAGGATCCGGCAAAAATAGAAGTCATGCATATCTGATCCGTTGTGTTCCGACCTGCCGGATCAGATACGCAGCCGTTCCCCCCATCCAGTGGGGGTTAACAGATTAACTAGAATAGAAACCTATCAGATCTGGTGCCCTGACGGATCGGAGTTAGACCGGACACGGATCTGGTGGAATTTGGCTTCAAGCCTGCGCCCCATGTACAGAAGCTATAACTCTCAACGCAGAGGTCGCAGGTTCGATTCCAGCCTCGACAATTTACTACAATTTACTGCATGTCCTCCCCCACTCTCTGCTCCCCACATTCCCTGTCTCTCTTCAGCTGTCCTATCCATTAAAGGCAAAAATGCCCCAATATAAAAAATTATACATAGAAAAAAAACAAAAACAAACAGTGCAACGGGCAGTGTCTGTGGCTGTGTGCAACATGATGAACTGTTTGTTGACGGAGCCACGTGTTTGATGCTCTCCACTGCCGGTATTTCAGTTTCAAGAGTGACTCTGTTATCTGGTGATTTTAAGTTAAATGATTGGGTGGTTGACACAAGAGAAGAGTCAGAGTTTTTTTTTCAATATATTGTTGAATATGTTGAATTTCTTTAAAAAACAAAAGCCGGCATTTGCGAGAGGTATCAACAGCTGTTGGAACTGAGCGTCACCAGTTAATAGGGTCACTCTTTAAACCAAAACACTGGTCGAGTAGTCAAGGTACATATGTCCTATCCTATGTTAGGATTAGAACAAAGGATGCAGGCTGTGGAAAATTCATGGGAGTTGATAATGAATGTGATCAATAAGCAGAACAGATAATGTTGTTTGTACCAATAAAATCTTAGCTGTGTTCTCTCTGCTCTGTCACACGCAGTCTTTTTAAAAGGACCATTTCAATCTTATGGGGTCTGATTCCACTTATTGATTCAAGTGTTTTTCAATTCTTGATTCTGATTCCATTATTTACTAGAGAGTAAAAAAAAGTTCCAAGTTGGAACCGGTGCTTAATACTCCCGGAGAACTCTCACACAGCCAAGACACCACTTTCTGGTCCAGATGTTTCCATACATCTGATGTAGACACACGGAGAACAGAGGAGGTTGGAACCAGATGTCGGTTTTGTTTGATTTTTTTGCTTGTTTTTCTATTTTTAGAAAATCGTGAGTCACCAAGGAATCCCCACCGCTTGATGAAACACTTTGAAACGGATAGACAACAGTTGGAAGTTTCAATGTGACTGAAAGCTTAACCGTCGTACGAGCAGACACAACAGGATCAAACGAGACCTGGTAGACAGACAGATGTAGAGACAGGGAGATAACAGCAATGACAGGAAAGACACTGACTGAATAAATAAATAAATCAAGTAGGAGCTGTGCCAGTGTCACCGTCCAGTCAGTATCTCTCTAGCTGCATTCCCGGCCTGCCTGTCTCCTGCGTAATACTGCCTCCGTGCACATTCCTGGGTTTCTATGGGGCTAGGGACAGAGAATGCATTAGCAGAGTTGCTACCACATCATGAACGGACACAGAGCAACCTCCAGGCAGAACGCAGGGCAACTATTGATCGATGTTGGATGAAACTCAAACATTGTTCCTCCCTTGTCAGCAAAGTGTGGCGCAAGCTGAAAACCGAGGGCGTGGTCGGTCGCTGCTTTTAAATGAGAGGGAGCCTTGAAGTGGTGCCTCAAGTGAAAACATTCAAAAGGGAAATTAATCAACAAGTAGAGGAGCGTTTGAGCATATGGGATCAAAGGGTGGAAAGATGTTGAGAAATGACCCACTTCAGCACTGTGAACAGAAAAAAGATTGTTCAATGAGGGGAAAAAAAGGCAGAACATGCTGGCAGGAAGAAGAAAAGGAAAAAGCAAAAGAAAGCAAGTACAGTTTTCATCTGACCCCTCCTTCTCTTTTTATTATGTCACTTCACTCGAGAGGAGAGGAAATGAGGTAAGCAGCCTGGCATTTCTGCTCAGCTGAGAGAGCAAACGGTGCAGGAAGTATTTTACTAATTATATATTATAAGGTTTTCCAATTTATTTATGAATTTTCACACAAAAAAATATTTTCTCATCTCATTTTTCTTTCAATTCTAAGTATATACACTACCAGTCAAAAGTTTGGAAACACCCTCTCATTCAAGGGTTTGTATTTATTTTAATTATTTGAAACACTGTAGATTAATACCAAAGACCCCAAAACTATGAAAGAACATATATGAAATTATTTAATTAAAAAAAAAGTGTTAAACAAAGCAGAATATGTTTTATATTTTAGATTCTGTAAAGTAGCCCCCTTTTTCCTTCATGACAGCTTTGCATACTCTTGGTATTCTCTCAGTCTGCTTCATGAAGTGGTCTCCTGGAATGATTTCTAATTAACATGAGCCTTGTCAAGAGATCATTTGTAGAAGGACTTGCCTTCTTAATGTGTTTGAGACCATCAGTTGTGTTGTTCAGAGGTAGGGTTAGTACACAATGGATAGCCCTATTAGACTACTGTTGTAAAACCAGATTATTTCATGGTTTTGATGTCTTCAGTATTAATCTACAATGTTAAAAATAATTAATACAAATAAAAAACATTGAGTGAGAAGGTGTGTCCAAACGTTTGACTGGTAGTGTACATTTAAGCGAAGCAATAATGCGCAGAAACACTAAGTTACATGCGCGTTTGCTAGCACACCGTCATCCCTGTTGACATGCACAGGACTCGGTTACTCTCATAGCTTATTAGCTATGAAAAAAATTAATATATATTCAAATGAAAAATCAGGACATTGCAATTTATTTCTGATCAAAATGACTCAGAAAACACAGCTGGCTGCGTATCCCCTCACTCTATAATCTCTCATATCATGTGTCTGCAGGCAGTAGTGTGAGTTACTAAGGTAAGCACTGTGTTGCCATTAGATCACAACAAACATGAAGTCACTACTCATTCACAGGATGTGATAAAGAAAACTATCTGATTATAATCTGATCAAGTTAGCATTATTACCTATTGTTCATCTGATTTAACCATGCTAATGTCTAGAAGTATTTGTCGGATGCAAAAGTAGTAGATTATACTCGAGACCCTGCTCCAGCTTTAACAGGTCTTACTATACACAGCGGGGATTTCACTTTGCATTTGTTACAAACAAACACTGAGGACTAGTATTGAGCTGATCAGCACATATTTGAATGGATCAGTATTGGCTAAAAGAAAGCAGATAAAAATGAGACCATATTTTCTCAGCACTCTGCAGTGCAGCTCTTCTTAATCAAAGCTGGCCCAGTCATGCTGCTTCCCACATTTTAAAGAATTGGGTGTAAGAAAAGTCTCTGAGGGTGCTTCCTGTCGAACTTTTCACTGAAGCACTTAGGTCAGGAAACTGCATGTGTTTGCTAGGATGCAACTCAACTTACCGAACTGCTATGTTGAATACTCTTTCTTACTTCAGGTTGTGTTAAATACATGACTCTGATTGGTCAAAACTAGGGATGTTGATTTTCTATCATGTGGAACAAACATCATGTGGTCTCATACTTTGTTCAGCTATCAGGGAGGTGTTTTAAGTTTAAAGCCTGACACTCAGCGGGGTCACTCAGTTGGGGGCTGCGGCTGAGTGACAGATCTCCACAAGCGCTTTTTTTCCCGCTGCCGGACTGATTCTGACCCGGTTGCGCTCCTGGCTGACACCTGACCGCATTCATATGCTTATTTTTCTCAATAAGAATGAGTAGACAGAAAACTGCACACTGTGAGTCTAAAATATGTTTCTGTTCAGTTCCCTTGTTGAAGTGTGAGCCTTCACTTTTATGACTGTGTCCACTGAGATTATGAGCCTGCTCCACATGTTGATATTCCACGTGTTTAACATTTTGAACACCTCAATACGATCCGTAGCTATTTAATGCTGTGAATTATATACATTCTGTCATGAGGGAAAATTTGATTCAGGGAAAAAAAACGCATTTGGCATTGTTTTTCATATGGAGAACATTTACGTTTTTTTTAATGATAAATCGATAATTGATCGTTAACATTTCCAAAGATCGATCACGGAAAATACTTCAAATCTACATCCCTAGTCAAAACCTTGTGACTCTGTAAACAATTCTAAATAACAAAAGCAACCCCAGGGATAAACAGAACTCACATGGATGTTTAATACTGGATCCTGTCCAGCCATCTGCAGCAGAGCTACTGAGTGAGTCTCTTAAGTCCTGTTCAACTTGTCTAATGTAACCGTCAACGTAAACGCTGGAATTTGATTATCAACTGGGAAAGAATCTCTTCCAAACATCCCTCCTCCAAAGAACTTTGTCCAATCATATAAACACCAATTCAACATTCATCTATAAACAAAAGGGTGTTCTTCAGCTTTGACAACATGGAACAGGTAGTGCAGACAAGCACACCATTCATTTAGCAAAAGTGTGTGTGTGTGTGTGTGTGTGTGTGTGTGTGTGTGTGTGTGTGTGTGTGTGTGTGTGTGAGAGAGAGAGAGAGAGAGAGAGAGAGAGAGAGAGAGAGAGAGAGAGAGAGAGAGAGAGAGAGAGAGAGAGAGAGAGAGAGAGAGAGAGAGAGAGAGAGAGAGAAAGAGATGGCATCGCTAACATTATGCTGATTGTTGTCACACGACACCATCAGCTGATAAATGCATGATAGGAGAAAGTCAAAGCAGCCGTACACACTTACAGACTTCATACACAGGACCATCTACTCATATGTACACTGGATCTTCATGGCGCCTAACCCACTTAAACCCAGCTCTCTTTACACCCTGACCCTGCACGGGGATCTTGCGCAGTACATTCATTTGACACATGATGATACATTATCCATCGATCCAGGGATCACATGCAGCACAGAACTGTGGGCGTGGATCGATCACATCATTGATCGAGTGTCATCTCTCGGTGCAGTTGAGGATAACGGTTCTTGAGATGCAAAATTAAATTATGTTGATGTTGATGATACGAGGAACATATGCTACAACTCTGTTCAGTATTGCAATAATGATAATACTTGCAATTTATAAGCATTGAAGAGTGCATCTTAACTATACAGTTATCTTTGTGATTATATAAGTATCCTAATTAATTAGGCTACAAACATTGTGTAGCTTATTCTTACCAAATAAAGGAATTAAGTAAATGTTTCTTTACTCAAAAAAGATGTACTACCTCACACCTGAAATAAGAAGGAAACAAAGGATTTCAAAATTTATCATGACATGTGCTGCTGACCTCGTGACCAGGTCACCTTTGTGAGAGAGGTCTTGATCTCAACAGGTTTTATCTGGTTGTGCAATCTCATCATAATCATTAAGGCCATTTACACCACTTGCCAAGGGGCAGAGTTTAAAAGTACGAGGGGAGTGGTGCAAAATAACGCAAAATACCTGGCTCATGCTCAAGTGTTTCTAAAACTGTGAGCAGTAAAATTAGTTTAGTTTAGGGAATCCTTTATCATCACAATTTATTGTGACATTTGAAATTCTTCAAAAATGATCAGGATAGTTAATTCATGCTAATTGATGGCAAGATGCCACCTGTAGCTCAAACATGACAGTCTGACTCAGCGGTAAAGCTTGGTATCATGATGCTAGCTGGCCAAATCCTTGTGTAGTTAAGATGTGATGTGTTTTCAATACACAGACAGTGTAGAGTCAGGCTGTGATATGGATCCTTCATCCAACAGGTACAGGTGTAGTGTTCAAGTTGACCCACTTCTGATTCCACTCCCTTGTTGAAGTAGCCACAACATCCAGCAGGTTTTATAGCCTTCTATTTCACTTATCCTGCTAGCTAAAGTTGTTGTCACTATCAAGTTGTATCTGATTACTTGTTAGTGTGTTGGCTAGCTTGGCTTTGTTGTGTCAGCCATAAAGTTGTGGACAAAATATGTTCAAAATACTTTATATTCGAACAACGTGACAAACTTTACATCCTTGACTACATTACAGAGAGTGATGGAGACTCATTCAGCAACAAGGCCACACAGTATAATCAGGACTACGCTGAGGTTCCCACAAACCCCGGGCCTCTGGCTGTGTGATCTCTTATATCACTAAACAGTCAGATTTTTCAGTCCATCTTAATCCAAGGATGGTAAGCCAAGCAGAACACCTACAATGCTGTCATTGAGGGGCGACAAAATATCGATTCTCCTGCAAATTGTGTGACGCTTGAACCTTTCACAGATTAAAGCTGCTGTTGGTAGTTACAGAGTAAACATCTGTTCAGAGAGAGGGACTTCAAATGTCAACACTATCCCTCCCAACCAGATTTCCTCTTAGCCCCCCAACACAGATCGGGGTGTGCAGTCATGATAGTGCCAGACTCATAACCAATCGGAGAACGTAATCGGGGCAACCCCTTAACCAATCAGGACAGAGGATTTGAGATTAGCAATGATTGGTCCGTCATAACAGGAACAAGGGGAATAATAACATTGCTTGATACAAAGGCATTGGAATACACAAAGATTTCGCAATGGTCTCAAATTACTCCACTTACCGATGTGTACCGATCAAGCAGCAACCTTCGGTCTAAAAATATGAGTCCAATGCGGAAGTGCTAAAAACTGCAGTTCATCGAGGATCCGCTTGAGCCTGGCTCCAGAAGTATCGGAAACCACATACACACCAATTCAAAAAAGAGGATCTTTACAGCAGAAATAAACATGTTTACTGCCTGGTACAAAAAATGAGTGTAGTCTGGATAGCTGATTTCTCAATCTGCACACACTGTATGGGGGTGATTTTTTTTTCTAACGCGGCAATTTCGAAGATATTAAGATTACAAGTTTTCCGATGAGAGGCACAGCTGACTTGATTGACAGGCGGGAACACTGTAGCTATTGGCTGGGAGGCTCAAAGCCCGCCTCTTTACGTCACAATCACTCAACATCAGAAATATGGCTGCCGCCGACGATTGGCCTCAAAACAGCACTTCAGAAACAGATGGGTGACGTCACGGATACTACGTCCATATTTTATACAGTCTATGGTACCGATGGGCATTATGACCTTTTCTCCAAACCCAGCAGAAAAAAAGTAAAGTTTTTTACACCATTCCTACCAATAGCAGCTTTAAGGAAGACAATGGTTGTTGGCAATATTTGGCTATTTAATTCTATTTATGAGACACATAATCATACAGGTTGACACAAGGACAACATTGGTCCTCTAGTGTTACCTGTGTGTAGTCAAGAGCTGTATGGCTACAAATCAAAATGTGCATTGAGTGTAAACATGAACTAACCTGAGTGGTGGACTCTTTCTTTATCGAAGTGTGTGCCATAAGAAAGCATCAAGTGTCGTGACAACATCTGCAAACCACACGTTCATTTCTCTGTTTGTCACCAAAACAAATGCATTTCAGGAGAAGAATCTAGCAACTGTATAAAAACAATAGGTGTTTCTCAGGTCTTGAATTACCACCTGTGTAACAAACACAATGCATTAAAACATACATCTGAAATGACAACTTTTCCTGCAGCCCGAGTCCATCAAACAGCTGTAGTTCTGGACGTGAGGCAGATAAAACCCCACGTCTCTAGAAGGCCTAGCGACTGTCAATCACATGATGCTGAAAGATGGGCGTTATCATGATTTAAACTCTAATAATAACATTAAAAATTGAAGTTTTGTGAAGTGATTTCCTACTTTGAGCTTCTGAACACAGCTACATTGATTGATAGGTTAGCTTCTTAGTGCTAACTGTCCGTTTAAGTTACCTCACAAATCACAACAGTCACCTTTAAATGTTGAGGCAGACATTAAACCCCCTGAGGTTGGTAAAAGGTAAACATATGTTCCTCATTAGTATAATCTTGCCTCAGTAAAGGTAACCAGACTGCCAGCTAGCTAACATCCACAGAGAGCGTCAGCAGCTGGCTAGCTCGGTTAGCTCGGTGGGAACGTACCGTCTGTTGCTTGTGGCTCTTGTTCAGCAGACAGGGAAAAGGCGAAAGAGCTGCCCCTGCTTTCCGAAAGGGATGCCGCTGAGGTGCCGGGGGTTACTTTTCCACTGCTGCTGGCACTTCTTTCCCCCTGTGTTCTTCAGTCTATCCGTTCCGTTTCGAACGACAACAGCTCCCACAGTGCTCAGTGAGCTGTTGTTCCGTGATCTCGTTCTAGCTCACAAATTCAAATCGTATCGCGAGATTTGGAAGGAAGTTTCAGAGGCCTTACTTGAACCAGCAGCAAAAAGCTGAAGCAGAGCTGCGGTCACAAATGCAGATGACGCACCTTTTATGTATTTTCTGAGTCACTTTTCTTTTTCTGATGCAAAACGTAGTAGGTCGAGGAAACTGGGAACGTTTAAAGACGTACGAAAAGCAGGCTGAGACGCATAGATAATCAGTATACAAGCACAATACTTTCACAAAGTCCCTGTTAAGATGAAATCGGTTTCTATCAGAATAGAATAGAATAGAATAGAATAGAATGTACTTTATTAATTCCTGAAGGGAGATAAAGGTGTCTGAACACCTATTAACTTCTGATAGTGGCAAATATGTTCTCTTTCAGAGGAAACAACATTTTTAATGCTCTCACATATTTTTTTGGGGTGCCTCGTCGACCCCATCTAACTTTACCCAGGCAAGAACCAGAATAACCTGAGCCCCACCGAGTTAGTTACTTTCAGTAGGTTTTGATTTTTCTCTTGGCTTTTGTTCCTGAAATGTTTTAAGTCTGCATTTTGGGTCCTCCATCTTTTCTTTTGTTTTGCATGAGACTTTACAATCAAGTAAGACATAATGTAGGGTTAGCAGGTTGTTATGGGAAAAATAATCCCGACAGGGTGAGACGACACCGACGCGAACCCGGCCACTAACTTAAAATACAAAGACGTTGTCAAAAACATTGATTAAAATATTATTTTATTGATTTACAATGATTTATGTTTCCAGTTTTAAAAAAGTAATCCCAGTGATTCCACGGCAGTTAGCGTTCCATGGTGATGGATTCTTATCTGCCTGTTAAATGTGACGGAACTCTTTTAAGTGGATTGTTTTGACATGAATGCATGCGATCAGTTTGACTGGTGTTGCTCATGTTAGTGAATGTTAACCGCTGTCAAGGGGTTGTCAAGGTATTTTGACTTATCAGAATCAAGCTTCTTACACAAACGTTAGATCAGTAAGAAAGCCGGGTAATAGTAGATAAATAGAAGATAGAATAGAATTACTTTATTAATCCCCAAGGGAAATTCAGGTGTCTGGCAGATAAAATGATAAAAATCAGATAAAACAAGTAATTCAGGTGTCTGTCAGCTCATCTCCCATTGGCTCAAGAGTTATGAAACCTAGTGGCTGCAGGGATGAATGATTTTCTGTATCTCTCAGTCCTGCAGCGCAGAGAGATGAGCCGTCCACTGCTGCTGATTCTCTGGTCCACAAAGAGGTTGTGAAGTGGATGATCTGTGTTATTTAGAATGGCCTCTAGCAATACCAGGAACTGTGAAAACTTTTCATATAATGAGCAATATCCTAAACCCAAATACCTCTTCTCCCCACCTGACTGTATATATTTGACATTTGTTTTATATTATTACTATATTTATATTGTCTTTTATACATATTTTCTACCTGTTTTTATTTTATTGAATTTATCACATGTACCTTCAGGAGCAGCGCTTCTAATTTCATTGTACACCTGACAATGACAAATAAAGGCTATTCTATTCTATTCTATTCTATTCTATTCTATTCTATTCTATTCTATTCTTCTGTTAGCATCTCTCCACCACAGCCCCCCCCGTGAGTCCAACCTGGTTCCAATCACAGTGCCAGCTCTTTTCACTAGTTCGTCCGAACCTTGCATCCTTCTGTTTTATACTGCTTCCCCAGCAAACTGCAGTATAGAATAACACACTTGCCACCACAGACTGATAAAACATCTGCAGCATCTTTCTGCAATAATATCTGTACTTGATATTAAAAGACCTTTGTGATACTGAAGTCTCTCCAAGTTTTAACTAAATGCTCTTAAAGTAGCAGCCCCCCCAAAAAACATAAAAAGTACTGCATACAGGCCCCTGATGAATTGTCATTGTAAGGCAAACAATTGAATGCATACCCTGTTATTTCATGTGGGTCTTGGACTTGGGTGTGGTAGGAGTGCACCAAAGCCCAACGAAACCATGTCAATTTTACTACTTTGATGTGTCACTGGGGTTTCAATATACATGTTGCATTATTATCTCTGAAGAAAACATATTGTAAGGTGGAGAACCCACTAATTCAAAGCTTTTACAAGAATGGAAATCATGTTATTGTGAGAATCTTTGATTAACTGAAGAATCTTTATCCAACTATTTTGCTGATTAGAGTAATTCAGACATTCTGCAGCAGTCATCCAGCCAACAGGGTGGTGTGTCCGTCTGTTAAGCAGTGCTTTGGCTCTCTGGTTGAAGCTTAATGTGAGAAGTTGCTGGCCTAATCAATCTCTGTTATGAACACTTGTCCTCTGTGTCTGATGAAAGAAGCCACTAAGTTAGGTTTTTCTTGAGTGGTGGATATTTCTCTTGTCGTCAATCATCCATGCACTTAAAATACAAACAAAAATTGTCATGAGTTAATTCTTTTAGTTTTGTTTCTTCCATTTTTGGATCTGTATTGTTCTTCCTTTGTCATTTGTAGTCTTTTCTCTTGTGTGCTATTTCTTCTTAACTTATTACTTTCACTCCACTACATTCAGAAGACAATTGTTGTACTTTTTACTCCACTACATTTCTATTAAAGCTCTCGTTACTCACTACTTTTCCTTTGAAGTCAGATCATGAATTTCCTTCTCTTTTCTGAAATCTGATCCCTAAGACAGTAAAATGTGTTTGTGTAGATCTGTTTGTCTCAGTGGTTTAGCCATACCTGTATACTGTGCACCTCCACGGTTCTACGTGGAGCAAACACAGAGCAAATTTCACTAAGATCAGGCCGTTCATTTAGAGGTGATAATGATGGCTAAAAGTCTCCATCTGAGCACCCATATCCATATCTTCAGCTCGTGTTAGAGGTTTCTAAAATGAAGAATGATGACGTATAGTTTGAAATGTTCTCCCTGCTTCCCACTCTGCCCAAACACACAAAAATTCTTTGTCCAACCTGAGAAAGTGTGTTGAGTTACGTAACATTTCTTTCATTCCAGATGAACATTTCAAACTAAGTTGTCTGTGCTTGGAGTAACTTAGTTTCTGTTTTTATTCCATAGTATAGTTTTAAGAGATTTCAAGTAATGGTTCCCAAATAAACATAATGTAAGCAAATGTACTCCTATGTATTCTTGACTGCACTTATGTATTGATAAAATACATTTTTTTTGAGATTTTTTAAGAGGTACTTTGAATACTCAAGTATTTTTAAAAGCAAGTACTCCAGGACTTTAACTCAAGTAATAATTTGACGGAACAACTTTCACTTGTATTGGAGTAATATTTTACCTGGAGTATCTGTACTTTGACTTAAGTAATGAAGCTGTTTACTTTGTCCACCACTGATCACAACTAACCAATACAGACAGGTTCAGGTGGTAGAGTGGACAGTATGAAAAGTACGGAGATAGTACTTCAGGATTATGACACTGTCCTAGACCAGCAGCTTCAGTGATGCATTTTAAAGGCAGACAAATTTCTGACAAACCTGCGACCTCTGAGATGAGGACCACAGCCTCTGTATGTGGGGCGCTCAGACAACTAGGCCACCAGCGCCTCATGCAAACATATTTCTTAATTAATAACTTGTGGATCATTTCCCAAATATATAAATCATTATGATGCCTATATTCAGGAAACTAAAACTGCTGCTCCACAGTTTTACTGACATGTGTAATCCAATAAGAAAACATGGCATATATTAAACAAAACTAAACAAAGATTCATTGTGGTCCTAATGTTATGGCCTATTGGTGTATGTGGAGACCCCACTTTTACAGCAGGCACTACAGGAACGCTTCCATGGACAATAATGGATAGATGCTAGTAAAGTTCTTCTGAATGAGAGTCCGACAAAGCAAAGTTACAAACACCAAAACCCCCCAGCATACTGAAAATCCTCCCCTCATGGTGAACAAGATCACTCATTACCATGTAAAAGTAAATCAAATGTATGCATCTCAGCAAACTTGTCTGAAAGTAGATGAACTTTTGATGCATGTTATTCACTCCTCCTCCTAATTTACTCCTTCAGTAGTATCTCATATTCAGAAAAGTAAAGTCAAATGTTGTAACATGAATTTAAGATTAAAAGCTGAATGTGAGACAGGGGAACACGTGGGTTTTTAAATACAGTATCAAGCTTTATAACCGACAATTAGCCTTTTGAATACAAAGCACAGCTGGCCCATAAGTATCAGGTGAAAGTTTTGAATTCTGGTATCACTACCCCAATGCTGAATTCTTATTAACTGAACTGTAGGTGGCTCACATAACTAAATCAAATAGTTTTTCCATAAGTAAAATTACATTTTATAGTGAGTAAGTATACTGTATGTCTTACAAATAATCCCTCTCTTTCATGGATTTTATTTTATTTTATTTTATTTTATTTTATTTTATTTTATTTTATTTCATATTATATTATTTGTTTCTTTATACCTAAGAGTCTGGGAGAAACCGGAGTTCTGAATTACTCTAATCAGTAAAAGAACTCGTCCTCCTACAAAAAGAAGCACACTTATCTGCTAGTAGCTGTCTCAGGCTGCCAGGTAAAGGAACATCATGGAGCCTTTTCTCACCACTAGAAGGCAGACTTGAAATGTTCAAATCTAAGTGCAAGTCCAGAAACTGCTGTACAGTATTTGATATGAACTTTTTGTTTTGTGAAAAACATTTGAACAAGGAATGCATCACATTATATTATGATACATATTTTCTGAGTTTTAAAGAACACTGAATCCTCCGGTGATTTTTGAAAATCTTGCATGCTCAAGTTAATCTTGAAACACAAAATTTGAAAAAATAACATTGCAGAACTTTATCATAACAGCAAGGTTTCTGCAACATTTGGTATCACAACCCCACCAATATCTTTTTGCAATTCATGCTGATTTTGGTAATTACAATAAGAAATGATCCAGTATTGTGTGCCTTATCTTTCATGTTGTGGTATATAATCATGTATAAGTACTGTGTCATTTTTTAGCATCAGATGAAAGTTTTAAATTCTGGTACTGGGGTGCTGGTGGACTAGCCGTCTAAGCGCCCCACATACAGAGGCTACAGTCATCGTCGCAGGGGTCGCCGGCTCAATTCCCGGCCGCAACCATTCCCTGCATGTCTTCCCCCACTCTCTATTCCCCACATTTCCTGTCTCTCTTTTGGCAAAAATGCTCAAAAAACATAACTTAAAAAAAAAAAGATTCTGGTATCCTGACAACCCAAATGCTGCATGCTTATAACGGAACAGTAAGTGACTCAAATCAAATGAAATAGTTTTTACACAAGTAAAAAGACAGTTTGAAGTGAGTACTTATACTGTAATTCTTACAAATAATCACTCTGTTTCATGCATTTTACTTTTTTTTTATTATTATTTATTATATTTTTGGACAGACCCAGACATAGAAAGGAGAGGAAGTGGACAGCTATAGGACAAAAGTTTTTTGGGTTTTTTTTAAGGTTGGAGAGTTAACAATAAATCCAGATGTATCCAGAATATACTGTCAGAATCAGAAACAAGGTATCAACAGAAAGCAAATACTGGGCCCCAGGAAGTTGTGAAAGATGGTCGCAGAACTCATACACTGGAAGACCAATTATGACTAAAGCTCCAATGATTTCTTCTTTGGCTTCTCTGTAAAAATCCATGGTGTTTACTCTAACTCTCCTCACAAAAGAAGATATTTGGGCTTTAGCTGTCCGAATGAAACAAACTCTTCTCTCTGGTCTGTGTACTCTAACTTCCACCGCTCTGTTTTGATTGTCCAAGCCTCTTTGTTCAATGGCCTCGCGGTTTTCCCCTGGTCTGTATGGTCTGACCTCTGCCTCGGGATTAAGCATCTGTCTGATTTGAAAGTCCAACCCTCCTCGTCTGAGAGCCTCTTGGTGAAGCATCCTGATTCCTGTCACTCTTGTCGCTTCTCGAAGTGGTTCATGGTTACGAACAGCTGGACAGTCCAACCCTCCTCGTCTGAGAGCCTCTTGGTGAAGCATCCTGATTCCTGTCACTCTTGTCGGTTCTCGAAGTGGTTCATGGTTACCAACAGCTGGACAGTTCAAGCCTCTTTGTTGGAGGGCCTCTTGGTAAAGCCTCCTGATTCCTGTCACTCTTATCGGTTCAGGAAGTTGTTCATGGTTACGAACAGCTGGACAGTCCAACCCTCCTCGTCTGAGAGCCTCTTGGTGAAGCATCCTGATTCCTGTCACTCTTGTCGGTTCTCGAAGTGGTTCATGGTTACGAACAGCTGGACAGTCCAACCCTCCTCGTCTGAGAGCCTCTTGGTGAAGCATCCTGATTCCTGTCACTCTTGTCGGTTCTCGTAGTGGTTCATGGTTACTAACAGCTGGACAGTTCAAGCCTCTTTGTTGGAGGGCCTTTATGTAAAGCCTCTTGATTCCTGTCCCTCTTATCTGTCCTTTGAGTGGTTCCTGGTTACGAACTCCATGGGGTTCAGGTTGTTTTGGTTCTTGCCAGTGTGAAGTTAGGTGGGGTCCACGAGGCACCCCGAAAAACCCTGTGAAAGCATTAAAAGTTGTTTTTGCCATGATAGAGAACATATTTGCCACTATCAGAAGTTAAAGGTGAGTGGATGTCTCAGTGTCTGAAATAACTTTGCTCATAGAGTTCAGCTGTAGGAGTCCAGACCCTCTGACACTCTGGATGAAGAGGGTTATGATTTCATTTGTGGTGGCATTGTGATGTCATAACACACTTCATAAGGAATGTCAGAGGGTCTGGACCAGGGGCGATGCTAGGCAAAAAGCCCCCCCCCCCCATGTTCAGGTGGGTAGAGTAAACCGAAACAGCACTCAAGTAAAAGTACTGTTACTTTACAATGATGTTACTCAAGTAGAAGTAACAGTACTCGTAAAAATAAGTACTTTAGTAAGAGTAAACAAGTAACTAAAAAAAAGCTACTCAAGTAATGAGTAACTTGTGAGTAAAATATAAAATTGTATTGTATTGGAAACGCTAATAACAATGTGAAGTGCACATTGCAGTTAATAGAGTGACATAACCAGGAAAAGGCCAAAATGAATGCTGTTAGGCATGGTTTACTTTCAAACATTAAAGTATGAGGAACTGCACTGTACTCAAACTAATGTACCCGCTTTCATTTCTTAAAACAGGCTGAAACTTTAAACTGTGTCTGAGATGTCATCAGGACATGAGACATTTAATGGTCTATAAATCTATAATATTCCATCATTCCAATAAAACAGATATCTTTGCCTTCCAAACTTTCCTTTTTTAACCTTTAACTTATTTTCAGTACATCATACTGAAAACATAACTTGATAATACTAAAACATTGAACACTAAAGTGTTTAAAAAGGCCATGAGTGGGGATCACGTGATGCAGTCACCCTGAGCGGACGTTCGTTGCTGGGCTCCCGCTCCTACCTAGCCAAATTTAGTTTAATCGATCACTTTTACCAAATTTAAAGCCGTGTAAAGACCTGACCGGCCGCGCGTCGTGGTCATTAAGCTGCATAACTCCAGAGACATAAGCGATAATGATGGCCGTTATGTTCTTGTTTCAGGTTATCTTTGTGGGGAACAGATTTTAATAGGTTGTGTATATGGCCGTAATGTATATGAAGCTGCCTTTCTCCCAAAACTTTTGTCTGATGTCACATCAGTATATACCGCATACACTGTTCTTGGAGGAGGGGATTTTGATTGTGTGCATGACCCGTGCATTGACCAGTCCCCTCTAAACCCAATCCAACTTGTAGAAAGAGTTTGAGGCTTAAAGAATTTTGCCATGATTTAGAGCTATTTGACACTTGGAGGATTTCTAATCCCCCCTTCTCCAAACCTCATCAAACTTTTTTGAGAATTGATTTCTTCCTATCGTCAAGGATGGTACTGGACAGGGTAGGAGGATGCTCAATCGGCACATGTACACTCTCTGACCACTCTCATGTAAGTTTGAATATTAGCCCCCCTTATGCTGACCCTGCATCTCGCCACTGGAGGATGAACCCCGCACTATTGAGTAATCCATCTTTTATTGGTTATATTATTGATCAGTGGAATATTTTTATGGATGCTAACAAGACACCAGATATCAACACTTTGTTGCTCTGGGAAACGGCTTAGGCCTATCTAAGGGGAAGTATTATATCATACACCACGGCTCAGAAAAGGGCAGCGATTAAAGAGCAGCAAAATTTAGAGAATGCAGTACAGCAGATAGAGCTGCAATTTAAAAATACTCCTACTAGAATCCTTTCTAAAAAAAACTGGAAGCAGCTCATTCAGCTCTAAATCAGCTGCTAACAAAAAAGGCAGAATCAACCATCTTCTTTGCTAAACATAGACTGTACGAATCAGGAAACAAACCAGGTCGACTTCTGTCAAGATTGGCGAAAGGCAGAATGGAGTCAAACATTATATCATCACTACTAGATGATAATCAGCACAAACATTACAAAAACCAAAGATATCAACAGCATCATAAGGCAATTTTATCAGAAACTATACTCATCCCAATGCGACTCCTCTGACGCTAAAATAACTACGTTTTTGAGCGGAGTGACTCTTCCATGTCTATCAGAGGAACAAAGAGAGACACTGAACGCACCAATATCTTAGAGTGAGGTCCGGGGAGCCATAGCCTCCCTCAAGGGTGGTAAAGCGCCTGGACCTGATGGCTACTGTCCAGAATTCTATAATAAACTGAGCCATTTGGTTGTTGGACCTCTTACTGACAGGTTTGTACATACGTTTGGGAGTGGGCATTTCCCCCCAACACTAAACTGGGCAAACATCAACCTCATCCTTAAGAAAGATAAACCTGATATCTGTGGCTCACATAGACCTATTAGTCTTATTGGAGTAGACAGCAAATTGTTGTCAAAACTACTTGCAACAAGACTGGAGAAGCTGTTGAAATTCGTAATAAACCCAGATCAAACTGGATTCATACAGAACCGGCTCTCCTTTGTAAATGTGATAGGGGTGCAACGGATCAAAAAACTCACGGTTCGGATTGTATCACGGATTTGAGTCACGGATCGGATCATTTTTGGATCAGCTAAAAAAAAAAAAAAAAGGAAAGAAGACAAGACAAATACAACTTTGTCCCTCCATTTATTTTGTAGAACACTTTGCCCATTAAAGGTGACATATCACGCTTTTTTCATCAATATATATTGGTCTAAGAGGTCCCCAAAACATGTCTTTAAAGTTTATGCTCAAAAAAACACTTTGAAATCAGATTTTGGCATGCCTGAAAATCCCTCTTCTTCAGTCCTCCTCAGAACACTCTGTTTTCCCTCTGACCAAGCCCCCTCAGGAAGTGGATGTGCCTCGGCTCTCCAGCACGTTGATCTAATGTTTACATGTTGGCTGAATAGACACGGCTGCTCAGAGATCGCGTTACTTCAACCCTCTGAATCTGATCCAGAATCTGATCCTGACGGAGAGGCGCCTGTAGCAGGACCTTTCTGAAGGATTGGTCATAGATTTAGTGTTTCTTGTTGTTTTATTTATCAGTATGTAGATGTGTGTCTTGGGACACAGCTACGAACATGTAGCTATGTGGCTATGCAAACTAGCGCTAGCACTTATCCATGATAAATAAAAATCATCCACTAGATCTTCAAATCTGCAGACGTGGGGAGTAAAACCGACCTCTGCCAGAAAGGCAGCAGGACCTTTTATGAAGGATTGGTCACAGATTCTGTGTTTCTTGTTGTTTTATTTGTCAGTATGTCGACGTGTGTCTTGGTACACAGCTACAGCTACAGCTATGAACATGTAGCTATGTGGCTATGCTAATTAGCGCTAGCACTTATCCATGACAGATAAAAATCATCCACTAGATCTTCAAATCTGCAGACGTGGGGAGTAAAACCGACCTCTGCCAGAAAGGCAGCGGGACCTTTTCTGAAGGATTGGTCACAGATTCTGTGTTTCTTGTTGTTTTATTTGTCAGTATGTTGACGTGTGTCTTGGTACACAGCTACAGCTACGACATGTAGCTATGTAGCTATGCTAACTAGCGCTAGCACTTATCCATGATAAATAAAAATCATCCACTAGATCTTCAAATCTGCAGACGTGGGGAGTAAAATCGACCTTTGTGTTTATTAAGACAGCCTACAACTAGCATGCCTCCCTCCTAAGCTCCTTGTTACCACACATTTGTGCAGGTAATGAAAAACGGGGAGGGATTCAGTATTATTTTATACAGTCTATGGGCTGAACAAGCTCCGAGCTCTGACTCCGTGACAGACCGGATATTGTTGTTACGTAACAAAAACACGGAAGTCTGAAACGGCTCGTTTCACACACATTTACAGAAAGGTGTAGAAATCAAAAGGGGAAGAATGGATTTTTTTCACTCTCGGGGGGTTTGTAGACATGCCAGGGACACATATTTCAGTTAAAGAACCATTAAAAAGTCAATTTTGCATGATATGTCACCTTTAAATAAAAACAACATTCAACTCAAAATTTACTGCATGTGCAAAGCACCCTATCTGTGGGCCCAGTCCTGCCTCATTCACTGCATTTCATGGCATGGCAAGTGAAGGAGCAGAGGAACTTCAAAAGTTTCACTCCATTCTTCTTTCAATCGCTGATTATCACCGTCCACTTTTCTTTGAGCTGCAAACTTGGAACACACCGTTTTTGTTGACATGGAAACAAGACCCGGTAAACACGCGGTGATCCGACCAAAACACTGAGTGAAGGAAGAACAGTTCGGGGGCACAAATAGGCGGCCGGATGCGGTCCACGGGCTACCTATTGACGGCCTCTTGTATAGTGGGTGCCCTACGGAATTTCATAACGTGGCTCAATCACATTCAGCATTCACTGCATTTCAAAAGGAAACCAAAATGCTCCCATACATGTGACTTACAAGAAGCAGGAGAGTTTTCAAGTTCCTCTGCGCCTTCACTTGCCATGACTACCGCTGCGCTTGACGAGTGAGTGTGGATTGAGCATGCGGTCATCACGTGAACACGCGCATTTTTTTTTTTTTCATCAACCGATCCGCGGACCACGTATGTGCCGAACCGTGGAGAGGCATCCGTACGGATCACGGATCAACGATGATCCGTTGCACCACTAAAATGTGAGAAGATTACTTAATGTGATTCAATACTCAAGTCAAACAAATTGCAGCGCCTTTTCCATTCTGGAGAGTTTTGGGATGGGAGGGGATTTTCTGGAATGGATCAGGGTTCTCTACAACTCCCCGACAGCCTGCGTTATGACTAACGGTGTTCAATCCCCGCCTTTCGCATTACATAGGGGAACTAGACAAGGTTGTCCTCTGTCCCCACAGCTGTTTGCCCTAGCACTCGAGCCCCTGGCTGAGGTCATTAGGTCACAACAGGACGTGCATGGTGTGACGATTAGAGGCAAGTCCACAAAATAGCTCTCTACGCGGATGACATTTTATTGTTTTTAACGAAACCTGAAATATCAATACCAGCTACTGTCCACTATCCAAAAGTTTAGCTCATTCTCCGGTTATAAAATCAGTTTTGATAAATCAGAAGCTATGCCGCTAGGTAACTCTACCTATCTAACTTTGCCCTCCAGTTGTGTCCTGAAATGTTCCCCAAATGGCTTCACCTACCTTGGGATCAAGGTTTCTCCAAACTTGGCAGAGTTGTGGAAGCTTAACTTCTCTCCAATCGTTGTTAAAATAAAGGAGAGGCACCCTACTGCAGGCAAGATGGCGCCGCCACAACATCCACACCGGAAGTCCATACCGGATGTCCATACCGGAAGTGATTCTTTAACCCCCTCTCTACCCAATGCCGGATGCTTCAAACTGGAAGTTTCTTCTTCGTGTAGCGTATTGATTGCATTAGTCTGTCGCTGCTAAATCAATTAGCAGAAAGCTAGCGATAAAACAGCCTTCTCGAGACACGACACTCCAATAATTAAAGTGAACACACATGCACACTGCTCCTTCCATTGTGTGTACGTGTGCTTGCGTATTGAAATGTATATTTATTCCTTTCTTCCAGATGCATCCGTCGATTATTGAAGGAGACCAGGGGTTGGAGTACACAAGTGTGTCACCATCCCACTTTGGCTGTCCCCTCTGCCCCAGCTTCATCACACGGAGTGCAGGAGTCATCAAGAGGCACCTGGAAGCTCATGTGACAAATGCAGTGCATTTCATGGGTATGGCCTTAAAAATTATCTTTTTGAGATCATATACCTTCACATGTCATTTTTAACGATACCTTGGTTTCTGCATGTCTAAGGTCATACTTTAACCAGTGTTATATTGTTGTTGCACTCCTTTGCAACTGTTTATAAGCTTATCACATAAAGCAAGTTTCTTTCAAGTGATCCCTCGCAGCACTCAGGGGAATTGTTTCACTTTTTGAAATAGACTGTTTATAGTAAGGAAAGATACATCTGTATATACTTTATTTATTTTTATATTTAAATATATGATGTTAAATGAAAATGTTTCTCTCAGATACTGGATGATTTTTAAAAACAATTACTCTTGCCCTTTTTTTAGAAATGATGATCTGCAGATGCAATCTCCACTGCTCCAGATGAGCCAGATGTGGGTCAGTCAGCGCCGGCTACTGCTTCAGAGGAGCCCATTGCTTCAGAGCCCATTGCTTCAGAGGAGCCCATTGCCCCAACCCACATTAAGTGCCCGTACTGCCCAGTTGTCCTCTTTAAGAGGAATTTGGTTATACATGTTCAACGAAAACATGATAAAGAAAAAGACATCACGGAACTCAAGCTGTACACAGAGATCTATATTCACCACAAAAACAACAGAGGCTCCCCAGAAATGTGTACTGTACATCTATCATCAGTGGCTGACAGTGGTGCCTCAAGTTGAAATATTTTAGTCCTAATATTTTATGTTGATTTGGAGTTTGTAATAGCAAAAGTGCATTGTTCTTTTTCAAGTACAACATTATCAATACAAAAGGGTTAAGACATCATACATATAACATTAAAAGAACATAAAATAAAGTATAATTCTACATTTCAAGTAGGGGTTGGATGGAAAGAAACAGTAGCTATGTATACATTTGCAGTTTTTCTAGTCATTCTAATTGAAGGTTCCAACTTCAATGTTTTCATGGACGCCAAATAAAGTGATCTTGTTAAGACATTGGTGTACATGCATCAAGCATTCAATCTGAATAAAACTGTTTGACAAGCTCAGAGTGTTTACGCCCATCTAATGTCTCAAAATAGAAGGAGAAACCATTCCCTCCGTTTGTTCTTGTGGATAATGAACACCCCTGTCACTGTGTCATTGTAACGTGTTACAAATTATGTTAAAAAAGAAACAGTCACCACACACCTCTACATTTTCCTCCTCCACTCGCCCCTGCACCATAGATAACATTCTGCTCTTCTCTCGTGACTGTGGATCTACTCTGGATCTGTATTTCATTCATTCATTAATCTATACATGTGATCACATAGGCAGACAGCATGCAAGGTAATTTGGAACAAACACTACAGCAAACTGTACTGAGGTACAGTCAGGCTAACACAACATAAAATAACATATGACCCAGACAAAACAAGAGAGGCATATGCAGATGTCATCACGGCAGCATCATAATCAGCTTTAAGTATTTCAACACACACTCGGAACAAAAGGCTGTGCATGGCTGAGACGTTAACACTATAACTTAGTGATTCGTGCAGGCTTCTAAGTAACTTGAATTCTCAACAGCCTATACACTTTTGGAGTCAATCAACTAGTCAATAATACTGATACGATTAAAATGTAAGTGCAAAAAAGTTCATAGAATTACGCGTAAACCTACGTGTTTTTGAAGGCTTTTATTTTGCGTTCACGTTCCTGTTTTTCAAGGCTTTTATTTTTGTAACTTCCGGTGTGGATGTTATTGCAACGTTTTTAGCTTTGTAACTTCCGGTATGGACTTCCGGTATGGACTTCCGGTGTGGATGTTGTGGCGGCGCCATCTTGCCTGCAGTAGGGTACTCTTGAAATAAAGAGGGATCTAGAGAAATGGCATGATCTTCCCCTGTCATTCTTGGGACGTATAAGTTTAATCAAAATGTTGCCTCAATTGATATCCAAGAAAGTTACAGCAGACATAGACAGAGCTTTCTCTAGATTCATTTGGTAAGAAACAAGGATTTTACTCCAGGTCTCTCTCCCAACATTTTTGATCTGGGGCATCGTAGAGGGGTGAGAGTGGTTGGAGACTTGTATCAAGAAAATATACTCATGATATTTCAACAACTACAATCAAAGTTTAGCATCCCTAAAGGACACTTCTATGCTTTTCTCCAGATCCGTCATTTTGTTGGTGCGAAAAACTTTCCTCCCTCAGCTTTGGTTATGTACAATGAGATAGAGAGATTCTTTGTTGACCGTAAAAATATCACACATTATATCTCTGCCTTCTATGCATTGATTTGCTCTCTTAGTCCAGGTGATGCAAGAGACATTGCACAGAAATGGGAAGGGGACCTTGACACAGCACACATTGAGGATGACAGGCAGGAGGCCATTAAGGTAGTTCGATCAACCTTCACGTGCAACAGACTCAGAGATACACAGTATAAAATTTTACATCGCTTACATATAACCCCTTACTAAATAAGATGGATCGTCAGACCTCACCCACCTCCATCTTCTTTCCACCTTTCTACATTCTCTTTTATACTTACGAATTTCAATATACATCCATGGTTCTACTTTTGTATTTCGAGTACATTTCGTTTTAAAAGGTGCAACGTGGTCCAAAGTGGAAGTGCAAATTAAATTAAATTCATTCATCAGTGTTTCTGTGTCTAATACATTTTTCATTGGAGTATTGCTATCAGGAAAATGTGTTAAAAAATTGGAAACGGTTTCTTCATTAAAAATGCGAGAGCGCTTTGTTTCACTTTTGTTTAGCAGTTTGGTTAAAATGGTGCAATCAAATAAAATACATAGATGATCAGATATGAACAGGTCAGTTGTTAAAAGAGAGTCATACCATATGTAAAAACCAAATCCAAGGTGTGCCCTCGATTATGTGTAGGCCCAACAACATGTTGTCGTAAACCAAAAGAATCGACAGTGATCAGAAACTCTTTTGCAAGTGAATCAGAGGGCACATCAACATGAATATTAAAATCACCAGCTAAAATAATTCTATTACAGATAAGAAATAAAGATGATAAAAAATCTGAGAATTCAGGTAGAAAGTCTGTCGTAGAGCGAGGGGTGCGATAGATGATTGCACAGAGGGTGACAGGGTTCCCACGCATCCTGGAAAACCTGGAAAACTTGGAAAACAGTTGACCAGTTTTCCAGTACTGGAAAACACCTGGAAAATGGGAGAAAAAGTAAAATGTCCTGGAAAATCACACATAGTCCTGGAAAATTATTCCAACATGGCTGCGTGCGACCTGACCCAGTTAACAAAACACATCCCCATTCATTGAAAGTTGAGTGCACGCTGTGCTGGAAAAGACAGCGACACTGCGCAACTTTTTTCACATCTTTTCTCCTTCACTTCATAATCATGCATTCACAGAAAACGGGGGTATATTGTTTATGTTTTATGGTACATGAACCTTGTAGAGTGCTCTTTTGATTCAAAGAGTGTTATATTTAAGTTATAGTGTGACCAGTGGAGTCGGGCAGAGAGCTTGGGGGTCTGTGCCTCACAACTTTCTCTGCAGGCTGAAAGCTCAATTACCGTACTCTAGCTCAGTTGTTCTCACAGTGGGGTCCTGGGACCCCTGGGGGTCCGTGAACCATAGCATAGGGGTCTGTGAAATAATTTGAATACATTTCTAATAAATTATAAAGTTGTGCTGTGTCATTAAAAACAGCATACACCATTGTTATGATACCATTTGGTGGCTCGAAGGGTTATGTGAGTCTTGTTACTGTTAATTTTCTGAAAGCGTTTAAGATCAATAACTTGAAAAGTATAAATGCTGTCATGTTGAGTCAACAAGGAATGAAATGACCCTCTGTTTTAAAGTGGTATTTACTTCATTCAAATTGAAGTGTTATCTGTTTATCACTATGGTACAGGTCTGAAGTATTTACATTGATATATATGTAGCCATATATTTTACCTTAACTTTGCAAAAACTAATGGTTTGTGTTGAAAACCCCTTTTACGTACAGTGTTTTTATGAGAAGCCTTATAATTGACCAATTTGGTGCATTTATCTGTTAAAAAACCATTCTCACCCTAACCCTAGGGTTAGGATTATGATTAGGGTTGGGGTTAGGGTTAGGGTTGGGGTTAGGGTTAGGGTTAGGGTTGTGATTTGGGTTAGGGTTGTGATTAGGGTTAGGGTTATGATTAGGGTTAGGGTTAGGGTTGTGATTAGGGTTAGGGTTGTGATTAGGGTTAGGGTTATGATTAGGGTTAGGGTTATGATTAGGGTTAGGGTTAGAGTTGTGATTAGTGTTAGGGTTATGATTAGGGTTTGGGTTAGGGTTGTGATTAGGGTTAGGGTTGTGATGAGGGTTAGGGTTATGATTAGGGTTAGGGTTAGGGTTGTGATTAGGGTTAGGGTTGTGGTTAGGGTTAGGATTTGTGATCAGGGTTAAGGTTGTGATTAGGGTTAGGGTTGTGATTAGGGTTAGGGTTGTGATTAGGGTTAGGGTTGTGATAAGGGTTAGGGTCAGGGTTGTGATTAGGGTTAGGGTTAGGGTTGTGGTTAGGGTTAGGATTGTGATCAGGGTTAAGGTTGTGATTAGGGTTAGGGTTGTGATAAGGGTTAGGGTTGTGATTAGGGTTAGGATTGTGATCAGGGTTAGGGTTGTGATTAGGGTCAGGGTTGTGATTAGGGTTAGGGTTATGATTAGGGTTGGGGTTAGGGTTATGATTAGGGGTAGGGATGTGATTACGGTTAGGGTTATGATTAGGGTTAGGGTTGTGATTAGGGTTAGGGTTGTGGTTAGGGTTAGGATTGTGATCAGGGTTAAGGTTGTGATTAGGGTTAGGGTTGTGATTAGGGTTAGGGTTGTGATAAGGGTTAGGGTCAGGGTCAGGGTTGTGATTAGGGTTAGGGTTAGGGTTATGATTAGGGTTAGGGTTGGGGTTAGGGTTATGATTAGGGGTAGGGTTGTGATTAGGGTTGGGGTTAGGATTGTGATTAGGGTTAGGGTTAGGGTTGTGATTAGGGTTAGGGTTATGATTAGGGTTAGAGTTTTGATTAGGGTTAGGGTTATGATTAGGGTTGTGATTAGGGTCAGGGTTAGGGTTATGATTAGGGTTGGGGTTAAGGTTATGATTAGGGGTAGGGTTGTGATTAGGGTTGGGGTTAGGATTGTGATTAGGGTTAGGGTTGTGATTAGGGTTGGGGTTAGGGTTGTGATTAGGGTTAGGGTTATGATTAGGGTTAGGGTTGTGATTAGGGTTAGGGTTGTGATTAGGGTTAGGGTTGTGATTAGGGTTAGGGTTATGATTAGGGTTAGGGTTGTGATTAGGGTTAGGGTTATGATTAGGGTTAGGGTTGTGATTAGGGTTAGGGTTATGATTAGGGTTAGGGTTGTGATTAGGGTTAGGGTTATGATTAGGGTTAGGGTTGTGATTAGGGTTAGGGTCAGGGTTAGGGTTGTGATTAGGGTTAGGGTTGTGATTAGGGCTAGGGTTATGATTAGGGTTAGGGTTGGGATTAGGGTTAGGGTTATGATTAGGGTTATGATTAGGGTTAGGGTTGTGATTAGGGTTAGGGTTAGGGTTGTGGTTAGGGTTAGGATTGTGATCAGGGTTATGGTTGTGATTAGGGTTAGGGTTATGATTAGGGTTATGATTAGGGTTAGGGTTGTGATTAGGGTTAGGATTGTGATCAGGGTTAGGGTTGTGATTAGGGTTAGGGTTGTGATAAGGGTTAGGGTCAGGGTTGTGATTAGGGTTAGGGTTAGGGTTATGATTAGGGTTGGGGTTAGGGTTATGATTAGGGGTAGGGTTGTGATTAGGGTTAGGGTTAGGGTTAGGGTTGTGATTAGGGTTAGGGTTGTGGTTAGGGTTAGGATTGTGATCAGGGTTAAGGTTGTGATTAGGGTTAGGGTTGTGATTAGGGTTAGGGTTGTGATTAGGGTTAGGATTGTGATCAGGGTTAGGGTTGTGATTAGGGTTAGGGTTGTGATAAGGGTTAGGGTCAGGGTCAGGGTTGTGATTAGGGTTAGGGTTAGGGTTGGGGTTAGGGTTATGATTAGGGGTAGGGTTGTGATTAGGGTTGGGGTTAGGATTGTGATTAGGGTTAGGGTTGTGATTAGGGTTAGGGTTATGATTAGGGTTAGGGTTGTGATTAGGGTTAGGGTTATGATTAGGGTTAGGGTTGTGATTAGGGTTAGGGTTATGATTAGGGTTGTGATTAGGGTTAGGGTTATGATTAGGGTTGGGGTTAGGGTTAGGGTTATGATTAGGGTTAGGGTTGGGGTTAGGGTTATTACTAGGGGTAGGGTTGTGATCAGGGTTGAGGTTAGGATTGTGATTTGGGTTAGGGTTGTGATTAGGGTTAGGGTTGTGATTAGGGTTAGGGTTGTGATTAGGGTTAGGGTTATGATTAGGGTTAGGGTTATGATTAGGGTTAGGGTTGTGATTAGGGTTAGGGTTATGATTAGGGTTAGGGTTGTGATTAGGGTTAGGGTTATGATTAGGGTTAGGGTTGTGATTAGGGTTAGGGTCAGGGTTAGGGTTGTGATTAGGGTTAGGGTTGTGATTAGGGTTAGGGTTAAGATTAGGGTTAGGGTTAGGATTAGGGTTAGGGTTAGGCTTAGAACTAAAACTCAAGCAAAAGGAACCAGAACCAAACTCAAGCAAACAGAACCAGGAACAACTCAAGTAAACAGAACCACAACCGAACTCATGCAAACAGAACCAGAACCAAACTCAAGCAAACAGAACCAGAACCAAACCCAAGCAAACCGAAATCAGAACCGAACCAGAACCCAACCAGAACCCAACCAGAACCCAACCAGAAAGGAACCAGAACCCAACCGGAAACAAACCGAACCAGAACCGTACCAGAACAAGAATAGAACCGTACCAGACTGGAATCAGACCCGAACCAGAACCAAACCAGAACTGTACCAGTACCAGAACCGAATCAGAAACAGAACCAGAACTGAACCAGAACCGAACCAGAACCATACCTGAACTGTACCAGAACTAAACCAGAACCGAACCAGAATTGTACCAGAACCGAACCAGAATTGTACCAGAACAGAACCAGAACAGAACCGAACCAGAACAGAACCAGAACCGAACCAAACATGAACCGAACTCAAGCAAACAGAACCAGAACCAAACTCAAGCAAACTGAACCAGGACCAACGCAAGCAAACAGAACCAGAACCAAACCCAAGCAAACTGAAACCAGAACCGAACCAGAACCAAACCAGAAACCAGAACCGAATCAGAAAGGAACCAGAACTCAACCGGAAACGAATCGAACCAGAACGGTACCAGAACCGAACTAGAACCGTACCAGAACAAGAATAGAACCGTACCAGAACCGTACCAGACCGGAATCAGACCCGAACCAGAACCAAACCAGAACTGTACCAGAACCAGAACCGAATCAGAACCGAACCAGAACCATACCTGAACTGTACCAGAACTGAACCAGAACCGAACCAGAATCGTACCAGAACAGAACCAGAACAGAACCGAACCAGAACAAAACCAGAACCGAACCAAACCAGAACCGAACAAAACCAGAACCGAACTCAAGCAAATACAACTAGAACTGAACTCAAGAAACCAGAACCAGAACCAGAACCAAACTCAAGCAAACTGAACCAGAACCATACTCAAGCAACAGAACCAGAACCAAACTCGAGCAAACTGAACCAGAACCAGAACTAAACTCAAGCAAACAGAACCAGAACTAAACTGGAGCAAACATTACTAATGTCCTCAGGTTGGCATTAAGAAAAATCAGATGCCTCAGCTTGGATGGGCTGATCCAATTTCTCCTCTCAGTGAGTATTTGCCCGGTCTTCAATAAGACTCTCTCTGAAGGAATAGATGTAGCCAGGATACACAGCCTCCCCTCCATCACCTGTATCCTATATCCTCACATGTGATTGGCCGCATGGCCGCCACGCTGACCAATCAAAACAAAGTTCTGCTGTGAGCAGAGCTGGGGCTGAGACATTTGAGAGCTAAACAGCAAAAGGAAAAAACTGAGAGCTGGCTCTCTCTCGATCATAGAGTGTAAAAAATATGGACGTAGGATCCGTGACGTCACCCATCTGTTTCTGAAGAGCTGTTTTGAGACCAATCGGCTGCGGCAGCCATATTGCTTCTGTCGAGCCAGTGTGACGTAAAGAGGCGGGCTTTGAGCCTCCTAGCCAACAGCTGCAGTGTTCCTGCAGGCAGCTGTGCCTCTCATTGGAAGACTAGTAATCTCAATATCTTCTAAATTACCGAATTAGAAAAAAAATTCACCCCCTCACAGTGAGAGGACATCTAGAAATTAGCTATTCAGACTACACTCATCTTTTGTACCAGGCTGTAAACATGTTTATTAATGCTGCAAAGATCGTCTTTTCCCCATTCATGTGTATGTGACTTCCGGTACTTCCGGAGCCAGCCTCAAGCGGATCCTCGATGAACTGCAGCTTTTAACACTTCCGCATTGGACTCATATTTTTAGACCGGAGGTTGCCGCTTGCTCTCGATGCAAGCGGGCTCTTCTGATTCACTATAAAGCATCGGCTCTCAAAGCCGCAGCTGTTGATCATGACACATCACTAATGTGCTTAATCTGTGTTACAATTATGAGGAGTCTTGGACAATTTTCTCACCTGACTTACTTTGAGAACCCCTGCTGTAGCTAGTAGGAGTCCAAATCCCGACAGTGAAAACAAACGGAACAAAAAGAGCGACACAGCTGCACAGAAACTCCACGTTGTAGACATCGCTGATCCTAATAGACATCGCCATGCAGGGAGACAGTTTAAATTTTTTTTAAACCTCTGAGAGATCTTCAAATACAGAGTGCGTCTTTACACCGGGGCGATTTTTTTCAGAGTTTACGGTAACTCAAATAAAAAAACGTGACATTTGCTTTGTTTTATATCGACCACTTAGCAGGATGAATATCATGATTAAGAAGGTATATTTTGAGTTAGAGATGAGTTGAGAAACATTTGTGGCCATTTTTGTCATTCAGTTCTGTTTAGGTCATTAATGCACTGATCTTCTGATCATTATTGATTTTTTCGCAGGCTCTTTTGTTTTTTCTTAGCTCATTTTATATTTTTTGAGAAAAGAGAAAGCTGAGATGTTGCCCATCATTGTTTCTTGGTTGCACTAATAAAGGGAAGGGCTGTACATCTGTGGTTGCATTATTCTATTTGCAATATTTTTTTAAGTATGTAAGAAATGATTTCATTGATAGCCATAGACTACATGTCTTTCAATGTAGACTTCCACTGAGAGGAACATATTAGACTATTTAGGAACTAAATTAGGAACTAAATGTAGACTGTCATACCAGCTTGATCATCAATGAAAATGTCCTGGAAAATGATCTCTGGAAAAGAGTGGGAACCCTGGGGTGGGTGTCTCACCCTTAATCATAAAAACAAGAACCTCAAAACTACTGAAGTCGTTTATTTTAATGAGAGCATTTGAATTTTTTGTTAAATACTACAGCTAGGCCCCCACCTCTTCCCTTTAGTCTAGGCTGATTAAAACAATCATACATCAAGGCGACAGCGCATCTTTCTGCTCTTACATTGACTTTCCTCATTGTAGTTCTAACAGGAATATTGAAGCTGTCAACAACAGGTCCAAGTCCTGTGAAACTTATTTCATTTGCTGATGCGGAACTAAAACCATAGGGACTCGGACCAGGGGAACATCATTCAGTGAAGGACTGGTCAGAGGCCTATTGGTGTATGCTGAGACCCCACTTTTACAGTAGGCACTACAGGAAAGCTTCCATGGACAATAATGGATAGAGGCTAGTAAAGCTGTCTGAGTCCAACAAAGAAAAATTACAAACACCAAAACCCTCCAGCATACTCAAAATCCTCCCCTCATGGTGAACAAGATCACTTATTGTTA
Source organism: Notolabrus celidotus (assembly GCF_009762535.1). Classification (NCBI taxonomy): domain Eukaryota; kingdom Metazoa; phylum Chordata; class Actinopteri; order Labriformes; family Labridae; genus Notolabrus; species Notolabrus celidotus. The sequence continues at coordinate 26,099,414 of NC_048283.1, read as the reverse complement.
AACAGAGTAAATCAAATGTATGCATCTCTGCTAAGGACATCCATAACTTTGCCCAACAACAGTTGCAGTCTGATAAGTAACATTAAGAGGTGTCAAAAAGACCTCAATGTTACAACAAAAAATTACACGGCAACACAACTAGCATTTTTTGTTGTACCAGTTTGTTTCAGACAGCCGAAGCCAAAATGTTCTCTTTTTTTGGAGAACTGGAGCAAACGCTACAAATTATTATAGCCAAAGCAGAGATCAGAGGAGATTTCCACAGAATTGATCATGCACAGTCGATGGTCTTACACCATGTTCCATAACTTCCTGGGACCCAGTATTTAATTTCTTTTTTATACCTTTTTTCTGATTCTTACAGTATATATTGGATACATCTTGATTTATTTTTAACTTTCAGATTTGGGAGTGGTGTATTGCTCAGAAGTGGAGCAAGAACAGAGATGTTTCTTGATGGCACAAACACCATCATCTTTTATTCCCCCTTGTTTGACCTTTTTTTTTTTTTTTTTTTTTTTACATCAGTGCCCTTAAGATTCAGCCTTTGTCTTGGAATCAGCAGAGAACCAGCTCATCAAGTCCATTGCCTTTTGATTTGTCTCCACCTTTTGTCAGGATTTACATGTTTTTGAAGAGCAGTCATTTTTAGGCCTCATAGCTGTCCTCTTTCTCCCCTTTCTATGTCTGGGTTTACCCCAAGAACTTTCTCCTAGACTCTTACATAGGTATAAAAAAAACTAAAATTAAAATTCATGAAACAGAAGGATTATTTGTAAGACATACTGTATACATACTTCAAACGGTCATTTATTTATGTAAAAACTATTTGATTTAGTTATGTGAGCCACCTACAGTTCAGTTAATAAGCATTCAGCATTCAGCATTCGGGTAGTGATACCAGAATTCAAAACTTTCATCTGATACTTATGGGCCAGCTGTGCTTTATATTCAAAGGCTTATTGTTATCCAACTTGATACTGTATTTTAAAACCCACGTGTTTCCCTGTCTCACATTCAGCTTTTAAACTGAAATGCATGTTACAACCTTTTGACTTTACTTTTCTGAATATAAAAAACTTTTGAAGGAGATTGTGGTGTACCCATTGTCCTTTCTCTCTAAATCAAGGCTTTAAGGCCTGCAAATATGACATAAGGAAACCAATAAACTATCATATTCATGCAGCTTTACAGTTAAAGCTGCTGTTGGTAGTTCTGGAATAAACATCGGTTAAGGGAGAGATTTCAAATGTCAGCACTACCCCTCCACACCAGATTTCCCTTTCACTACACCCACCCTTCTCTGCCCCTGTAAGCCCCGCCCACAAACAGATCGTAGCAGACGCTCAATCAGGACGAAGTAGGAGGACCAATCAGGAGAGTGGCACTGATTTGTCAGAGCTGACGGGAGTGATTTGAATTTATAGATTGCTGGATACAGAGGCATAGGAAAATACAGAGATCTCGGCATAATCTCAAAGTACCTCATTTATTGATGGCTGTAGATGAGTGTTATGACCTTTTTGCCAAACACAGCACAAAATAAGTTTGTTTTTTTTACCCCAATCCTACAAACTGCAGCTTTAATTGTTTCACAGTCTTCTTACATTTTTTATGCATCATAGCATGTTTCTGGAGGAGAGGAGGAAGATGCATGAGTTCCAAGATTGAGTGACGTTCAGCCGAGGGAATAGAAAGGAACCCTGCCTGAGATCAGACCGGGTTGGCGGACATCCATTGTAATAGGCGATTACCGTGTTATGAAGCATGTTGCAGTAGTTCCTGTGTACAGTCATGGCCAAAAGTTTTGAGAATGACACAAATATTACATTTTCACAAAGTCTGCTGCTTCAGGGTTTTTAGGTGTTTTTGTCAGATGTTTCTATGGTATAATGAAATACAATTAAAAGCATTTCATAAGTATCAAAATCTTTTATTGAGAATTACACAGAATTCATGCAATAAGTCAATATTTGCAGTGTTGACCCTTCTTTTTCAAGACCTCTGCAATTCTCCCTGGCATGCTGTCAATCAACTTCTGGACCAAATCCTGACTGATGGCAGTCCATTCTTAAATAATCAATGCTTGGAGTTTGTCAGAATTTGTGGGTTTTTGATTGTCCACCCGCCTCTTGAGGATTGACCACAAGTTCTCAATGGGATTAAGATCTGGGGAGTTTCCTGGCCAAGGGCCCAAAATCTTCACGTTTTGTTCCCCGAGCCATTTTGTTATGACTTTTGCTTTATGGCAAGGTGCTCCATCATGCTGGAAAAGGCATTCTTCATCACCAAACTGCCCTTGGATGGTTGGGAGAAGTTGCTCTCGGAGGACGTTCTGGTACCATTCTTTATTCATGGCTGTGTTTTTAGGCAAGATTGTGAGAGAGCCCACTCCCTTGACCGAAAAGCAACCCCACACATGAATGGTCTCAGGATGCTTCACTGTTGGCAAGAGACAGGACTGATGGTAGCGCTCACCTCGTCTTCTCCGAACAAGCCTTCCTCCAGATGCCCAAAACAATCCGAAAGGGGATTCACCAGAGAAAATGACTTTACCCCAATCCTCAGCAGTCCAGTCCCTGTACCTTCTGCAGAATATCAGTCTGTCCCTGATGTTTTTACTGGAGAGAGGTGGCTTCTTTGCTGCCCTCCTTGACACCAGGCCTTCCTCCAAAAGTCTTCGCCTCACTGTACGTGCAGATGCACTCACACCTGCCTGCTGCCATTCCTGAGCAAGCTCTGCACTGGTGGTGGCCCGATCCCGCAGCTGTAACACCTTCAGGAGACGGTCCTGGCGCTTGCTTGACTTTCTTGGGCGCCCTGGAGCCTGTTTGGCAACAATTGAACCTCTCTCCTTGAAGTTCTTGATAATTCGATAGACGGTTGACTGAGGTGCAATCTTACTCGCTGCTATAAACTTCCCTGTTAGGCCCTTTTTGTGCAATGCAATGATGGCTGCACGTGTTTCCTTGCAGGTAACCATGGCTAACAGATGAGGAACAATGGTGTCATGCACCATCTTCCTTTTAAAGTGTCCAGTCACTCAATCATGACAGATTGATCGCTAGCCTTGTCCTCATCAACACCCACACCTGTGTTAATGTGTGTGACACCTGTGTGTCATTGAAATTATGTTAGCTGGTCCTTTTGTGGCAGGGCTGGAATGCAGTGGAAATGTGTTTTTGGTGATAAAGTTCATTTTCACGGCAAAGAGGGACTTTGCAATTAATTGCAGTTGAGCTGATCACTCCTCATAACCTTCTGGAGTATATGCAAATTGCCATTATAAAACTGAAACAGCAGACTTTGTGAAAATTAATAGTTGGGTCATTCTCAAAACTTTTGGCCATGACTGTAGTACGGGGACTGCTTCCATGTGAAACTTGTGTGGTATTGGAAACAATACTATTGGGAAAGTTGAGGCATTTAAAGGAAGCAGTGATTCAGCTGAGTAAAAAGAAAAACCACAAAGATCTGCTGTTGTGTCACGGATGATTCGACGCCTCAGATAGAAGTACAGGGCCTACTGCTAAATAAACAAATGATCAGTAGATATTGAGTGCTGAATTATAATTGTAGTGTTTCCTTGTGCTGCAGTTTAGTGATTCATTAGTGTGATACCTGGCTAGATAGAGTGTGATGATTCAAACTTAATACACATTCAGTCTTGGCTTTTTTACACTATACTTATAGCTACATTATCTACTAGATCTGTGTTTAATTTATTTTTATACTTGACTTGCATTATAATTTGCCATGCTGATAATATCCTTAACAAGGTGCTGTACAAATCAGTCATAATTTTGTTTCTGCATTACTCAAACATGCTTGTTCGTTCCTACACTGGAAATCTGTAGTATCCACGCAACTTTAAAACTAACTCTGATCTCAGTAAATAAAAACAGTTGTAGAGTTTACTGTTTCTACAAAAATAGAAAATTCACCATAAGATTCTCTAGATTCAGACCCTTGAATAGGAGTATTTTTTGCTGAATGTCTCCGAGTTCAATGCATTTTGCTATGGCAAAACTGATAGGCATCCTTACATTTTTCTTTCTAAACGTAAGAGCATGTGATCAATTCAACATAAGGAAGTGTGCAAAAAGAATTTTTACCCAAATGTGTCGCAGATCCAGACTTCTACTGAAGTCTTTTTAAACCCTAGTATCTGTACTTCTACTTGAGTAATGAACGTGAATACTTTTGACACCTCTGTCGATCTGTACATAGAATTACATACTATTTTCATGCATAACTCCCAATTTTTCACTTCCAGAGATCTTTAAACTAGGGTCCATTACAGATTTTTCTGATCTCTGAAAACAGAAACAGTCATTCTGCTCTATGGAGAGGTATAGATTGTACAAAGCCATCTTGCACCACCAGCAAAAAAAATAATGACTGATTGAATGACATGTAATTCCTCAACTTGCTAGTGCCAAAAGTTCATATTTTCAAGATCTGCTTTGAGTAACTGTCATCCTAAGTGGAATTGTCTCAATGGTAATCTTTACAGCAGTCACATCAATTCTGCACACAAAACAGTCTTTAAGCAAGTGACCATCACCTACATCAAGCTCAAGTGGTTAGGCTGTTACTTCGTGAAGCAAAGCTGTCAATCTTTTTCAGACGTCACCACTGTAACACTCGTGGAATGTCGTTTAGGTCCAGTTCTGAGGAATGTTGTGAGCAATCTTACTACAGTGATACCTGATGGAATTAAGTTGCATCCACATGAGAACCAGAAACATGGAAACACTGACTGCCTTGAGAGCTTGTCATCACAACTCAGAGTAATAAATGTAACAAAGACTGATTCATCAAACTCTCTGCTTTGACAGTAATCTTTCACAAAAACGTAAATGTATAGTGCAGTCAAGATGCAAAATAAAGCAGACACACATATTGAATGAGAATTTATTACAGCCAGTTTACAATACAAATCACCTTCAAAGTGCTCAGTGATCACCTTCCTGAACATGGCTGATAATCGGAGCACTAGCACAGTAAAATGACATAAAACAGGAATGCATTCAAATTTATAATTTTGATTTTTCTCTATTTTGCTTTTTTTTTTAAACAAATTTTTATTTATGATCAAGGTCTAGTCAAACCGTCCCTAGACCTGGCAGACTCAATTGTTCTCTTTTTTTAAGAAATGATTTATCATTTTGCGATGTTTTCAGAGTTTTAGGTTTTTCAATGTTTAATTTTTTTTTCTTTTTCCATCGGTGAAGCAGGTTTCAAAACGCTCAATCTGTAAGACAAATATTAAACTTCATTAGTATATTTTATTTACTGTGTACAATGTAGTTTTATGTATTGATGTTTGCATACACCTGTGTGATTTAAACTACAAACACACCTTAGACACTGGGACCACCAGCAGGGGTGGTGGACTTCTGAGCAGCCTCCTTGGCCTGGTGGGCCTGAAGCACAGCAACAGCCTCATCCACCTAGAACAACAAACAAAAGGATGTTTCAATGAACATATTCAAACAGCATGGTTATGTAAGAACAATAAATATTTTGAGTCATTCTTTGTGCTGATTATGCTTGCAAATAAAAACATCTCATCAAAAAGGCCTCAAAGAGATAATAAGTGTGATATATAAGCCGTGAACTGACCTTTGAGCGCAGGGACTCAGGAGACTCCAGCATATGGAGAAGCTCTGAGTTGTCGATCTCCAGCAGCATACCTGTGATTTTGCCTGCAAGGCTGGGATGCATGTTCTGGATCAGTGGGAACAGACGCTCACCTGAAGGAGAAAAGACACTCATCAAAGACTTTCCGGCATGTTCTACACCAAACTAAATATGCTTAATGGCCATTGTGACCAGGGAAATACTTTTAGTATTTAGTACGTTAATTTTAGTATAGTTCTTTTAGTAATAGCTCTTTGTACATCTGAGCAAATTATGTACTAACCCAGCATCTGCTTCTGTTCCTGAGGAGGGGCAGCAGCCAGCATGGAGGCAGTCAGGGGCTCCTGTCCTTGGACATGGACAGCAGGCTAAGGACAGGAAAATAAAGATTAGAACCAGGGACAAACTACTCTTTTAATCAACTTTAAAAATACTACACATTGGAGAATGGATTATAAAACAAATCAGAATTGATGATAGGCAAGTCATGCCTTTCAGGAATCAACAGGTGTAGCATAAAACTAATTTGACGATGTATTAACACTCGTTTGAAATTCCTAAACCTATATTTATTGATAAAATCAAGCCATGTTAGTTTCATCAGCTGGCACTAGGATAAATCTAAGTTTACCTGCTGCATGTTGACCTGTGGCTGGGAGGCCATGTGCTGCTGAGGGTTGCGCACGCCAGCAGCATACTTGTACTGGGGCATGGCACGCACTGGGGCAGCAGTGGCTGAAGCACCTGCAGGACGCTGGCCGAGGGCTTGGGTGGCTGTGGTGAGAAAGGTGAAAATGGCACTTAATCCGAGATGCAACGTGAACTTAACAGGTAACGACAGTTAACCAAAAAGCCTGCACTGTGCATCTGAAGCTGAAATACTTACGCATGCGCTGGGAAGCCATCATGCGTGGGACCTGGGTGTTGGCGGTGGCTGTAGGACGGATGGTGTTGAAGGTCTGCGGCCTTGGAGCTGATGGGCGCATAGCATTGGGCATGTTCTGGAAGTCTGAAACAAGAGACAACTTATAAGATCACTGCGATCAAATTCACGAGGTATAACATGAAATCAAATGTGTTAACTTACGCTGAGGACGCACTCCTTGAGTGGCCCAACGGGGGCTGGGGCGAAGCTGGGCAAGCTGGTTGGCAGAGTAGTATGCTGCACGGTTTTGTGCCTGAAACAGTTAAAGAAACAAGATTTATCATTTCAAGGTTTCATAAACAGAGGTACATTTTCAAAACATCCACAAAAGAAAAGGACAACTGATGAATGAACGAGCATGGTAAATTAATGTATCACCTGAGGAATAGCCGCCATGAAATAGCCTGAAGGTGGGGCAGGCTGATAAGGGTTGAGAACAGGGTTGGGCACAGCTCGGACTGTAGCCATTCTCTGCATGTACTGGTTGGTGAGATGAGCCTGGCGCTCCTCTTTGCGCTGAGCCAGGGCCACATACAGTGGCTTTGTGGCAACAATGCGGCCGTTCATCTCTGTTACAGCTTTAGTGGCCTCCTCGGGGGAAGAGAAGCAAACAAAGCCAAAGCCTTTGCTGCGCCCGCCCTCCATCATCACCTATGGAGAATGAAAACAGACATTAGCCTGATATTTGAGCATCATTTAACTTAGAACAAAGTTTAAAGTCCTAAAAAGTTCTGAGATATTTCAAGCAAGAACAAAATCTTTACCTTAGCACTTGTAATAGTTCCAAATGGAGAGAACTCTTTACGCAGACGTTCGTCATCAAGACCATCATCCAGGTTTTTGACGTACAGGTTAACACCCTAAAGAGAATAAAGGGACATGGGACTTTAATACTTTGCATCAAACCACCACATTGACACATTAACAACCACAGGTAACCTAAAGCCTGGATCAGACTACAGAATTTTAAAATTGAAAAAGCAAATATGTATCATTGTGATATAATCATTGTGAATAGGAGTAAACAGTGGTAGCTGAGTCAATTTGGGGGGGGGTTAAAAACGGCCACTTAAAAAACACAACCGTTGAGTCAAAAATATTCTGTATCTGACAAGCATCTCATTTCCTGGATAACCAGTCCATCCCCCTCTAGTATAAGATTGGCTGGAGCATCAACCAGTGCAAGCTGAGATGTTGCAATAGTAGCACCAGGAGCACTTTAAGTGCCCTCTCAGAGGCGCTGTGTGCAGCAGTTTCTGTCTGTGCAGGGCTCAACACTATAACTGTCTAAAGGACTGGCTGCATGCTGATTGGATGTTTCATCTAACTTGGTTAAAACTGATACATAAAAATGTATTTGTTGAACCATCCTCAATTGTATCTGGAGATCCACGAGTTCATATATAGTGATATTCCCGAAGCTGTTCCCCCGTTATCACAGTATTTATTCATGATTTTGAATGATGGTGTTGTATAGATGTTAAAAGAGACGCACTCCTTCAAGACTACACAACATATTTGGTGTTAAATTACATATTCGATTAACACAATCCACTAAGGTGGACAGTTGCCCTCGATTAAAATTCCAATGACAGATCAGAAAGCCAACAAACCTGGTATCTGGTCATGCGGTCCTGCTTCATCTGCTCAAATTTGCGCTTGAGCTCATTCTGACGCTCTCCTTTCTTCTGTGCGCGGCCCACATACACTTGCCTGCCATTCAGTTCTTTACCATTCATGTCGTCCACAGCCTGCAGCGAGCCGAACAAAAGACCATCGGGGTAAACAGAGGTTAGTTTTGTTCGGCGAAAGTTACCATGACAGAATGTGGATGATTTATAATCCAATCAGATTGGATCCGGTCAATTCTTTAAAAAAGGTAAAGACACAAACCTTCTGTGCATCTACATGTTTCTCAAAACTGACAAAGCCGAAGCCTTTGGATTTGCCACTCTCATCAGTCATGACTCGGATGCTGAGTGCGGGTCCTGAAAAAAAAATCGCCCGTTGAACACATCCATCGAGTAGAGCCACTGAGTCAAGGGCTCATCTGTAAAATTATTCCACTATCTTACCATATTTACCAAACAACTCCCTGAGCTTCTCGTCATCCATGTCCTCGCCAAAGTTCTTGATGTAGACGTTGGTGAATTCTTTTGCGCGAGCCCCGAGTTCAGCTTCCCTTTCCTTACGAGATTTGAAGCGTCCGACGAATCTGTTGGTCAAATTGAAATAAAAAATAATATTAAAATAAATAAACATTATAAGACAATCATCTGTAATACATAAACTACAGAATCACCACAGATGATTTGTGTCCTTAAACTAAATAATAATAACTTTACTAAGAAAAAACAGTAATACACTGCTATTCATATGGACTATAAACCACATTTCACAGGATCAAGGTTTAATTTGAAGAACTGCTGACAGAGATGGAATAATTCTGTCCACACTTGCAAGTACTCTGCTTCAAACCATGCATTCAGAAGTGCAATATGCAAAGACTGCTTTGATTATTAAAAAATCAGTACCTAAGTGGTTACATTAAGATTAGAAACACACACTCACTATGATTGGCATTTGTCCTGCATGTACTAATGTGTAAAACCTAACTGAATTATCTAGAGTTCTTTATTAACTACTCAAGTTCGATAAAAAACAAAGACACATCAAATGAGGTTACACACAATCTTTGATTAGATGTAAAATTCACACACAATACAGTTTGTTCAAAGAAGTGTAGTAGTTAGACTTACACTTTTCTGTCATTGAGCAACATGCCATTCATTTTCTCAATGGCCCGCTCAGCAGCCTCGTGGGTCTCAAAGTGCACAAAGCCGTAACCCTTTGAGCCATTTTCATCACAAACCACCTTAGGAGGAAATTTCAGCATGTCAAATACAATCTCAAACCACATGCAATTAAATACACACAACAATCAGTTCAACCTGGTCATGCAAAGTAGTAGTATGTCTGTAAAGCATTCAAACACAAGGTAGGCGAAATGACATCGCTGCTCCTACCTTGCAGGAAAGAATGTTTCCAAAGGCAGAGAAGGTGTCGTAGAGGGCCTTGTTATCAATGGACTTGTCCAGGTTCTTGATGAAGATGTTCCCCACCCCGCTCTTCCTCAAGGAGGGGTCACGTTGAGACCACATGATGCGGAGAGGCCTGCCTTTGATCACATCAAAGTTCATGGTGTCCAGGGCTCGTTCAGCTGAAAAGAGGGCCCAAAATAAAGACATCTTAAAACACTCATTCAGGCTCGATCTGTACCTCACGTGTATTGATCTAATCATTGCGATTCTGAGTCCAAACAATGTCAAAGGTTTCAGAATCATGTATGACATAATCAGTGCTGCATCAAATTTGATACATCTATATGTAATCTCATGGAAACGTAGGTGGTAGCGTTCATTTTAACGTGGTAGCAGATTTTTCCATAACGTGGTGTGTATTATTCATGTTCAAAATGGAGTCATGTGGTGCAGGCTCCGTCTCGTTAGCTTCAATGCTACATTTTCCGAGTAATCTTACCGTCAGCGGGCTGCTGGAAGTTAACATAAGCATATCCGAGGGACCGGCGGGTGATCATGTCTCTGCAGACTCGGATGGACAGGATGGGCCCAGCAGGGCTGAACTTCTCGTAGAGCATGGCCTCGGTAACGTCGGGGTGCAGGTCTCCCACATAGAGGGAGGCCATCGGGTAACTGGGCGCGCTGGGGTTCATGGCTGACGACGCGTGCTCTCTTTAAAGGTTTAAATAGCTTCAATATAGTAGACAACTGAGACCCGATACCAGCCTCCGTACTGTAGTGGTCCCGTTTCCTGGTCTCAGCTTCACAGAATATAAAAACGCAGACTCGAGCAGGCTGAGCCGTTAGCAACGTGGGCACGTTAGCTAGGTTAGCAAAATGTCGGAGCGGCCTAACTGTTAGAGAGCAGGTCTGAGCCTCGACTGCTTCACTGCAATGAGTACTCGACGTTATCGTCTAAATGTGGGGTTAAACTTTAAAGTGAAACCCTTTCAACGGAGAAAATGTTTTCTCTTTAACTGCCTCACGTTAATCTCGCTTTAACTCCGGGTCTGGTTCCTCTCGTCTCTCTTCGTCTTCTTCGCGTTGCCTTGGTTGCAAATCAAATCCTGCTTCACCGATTTTTTATTTTTCTTATAAAAATATGTCTGCGTGTGCTCTCTAGCTTTTGGTTTGTTTCATAATAATAAAATGTGTGCCGAGACTAGCTCCGGAGCACACCCTACGCAGACGGATAACCGGAATGAAAGGAAGGTCGGTGGAGGTTGTTTCCCGATTACTGTCGAAACCACGGTGCGCCGAGGACCAGGGCTGACGTCACACATCTCGCGATACTTCATGTCTTTTAATTACAACCATACTCTCGTTCAAACAAATACATTATTCCAAATGCCTTTTCAATAAATGACGTAACTTTCAGTTTGATATTAAAAAATTATAAAAAGTGAAGAATGTGCTGTAACATAATCCCGTGCCTCTCAAAATTATTTATTCATAAAAACAAAACTATGAAATCTCCCCCCAAATTTATTGTTTTTCTAAATGAATTCCAATTATACCTTAAAATCCTTGAAAATAATGAAAGGAACAAAATAACTTAAATTATACGATTCCATAAAATAATTCCCCACTGAACTGTAAAATTATTTCCCTTGACAACCCCTTGACAGCGGTTACTAACATTCACTAACATGAGCAACACCAGAGTCAAACTCATCACAATCATTAATGTCAAAACAATCCACTGAAAAGAGTCCCGACTGTCCGTTGCAGTCTCCTCGTGTCTGATTTGGTAGCAGAACCGAATTAGACAGTGAGGGAAGAGCACGGAACAGACTCAACGACTGCAGAGTTGAAATATTTGAGCAGCTCCTGTGGCAGGTTGAACTTCTGCAGATGGCAGAGGAAGTACAGTCTCTGCGGGGCCTTTTTCACCGCAGTCTCTATATGGGTCTACCACTTAAGGTCCTGGGAGATGATAGTGCCCACGGATTTATTTAGGATAATGCAACTGTGTGACACAGAATCATCAAACTTGTAAATGTATTTCAAATACATTTAATTGATTAATTTATCACTTTTATTTGAGGAAGCAGCTACTTTGCACATAAATCAGAACTATGATGATAATGAGATCTAGATTGTTATTTTTTTCCCCCAAATGTTTATTTTTACAGACTTTTATGGTTTCAGGTCATGTATAATAGGCTGTCTAGTGCAGGGGTTCCCAAACTTTTCAGCCCGTGACCACCAAAATATTGGTGCCGAAGACTTGCGACCCCCACTGTCCCTCAAAGTGATTTAATGTGACTTCATTTAGCTGGTCTGCAGAAATTTAACATACCTCTATGAGCATGTGGCTGTTTCCTGTGCTGTTATGAATTAACCTACTGCTACTGATGCTTTTGATAATTAACTGTTCACTAACCCTAAACATAGCAGTCATCTGGCAAAAAGAAAGGCAGAAAACTCATTACATTTTCTATTTTCAAGGTTTTATTTCAAGTTTAGCCACTATTTTTGTTTATATTTTTTTTACTATAATGGGTAAAATTTACTATTTTTAGATAACATAAAATAAAACAACATTCTGGAAGATGACCCCCCATTTGTGTCTCGGGACCCCCCAGGGGGTTGGAAGCAGCAATAAGAATATTATAAGGAAAACTAAGGAGTTTAGGAATCATTTAATTATACAAGCTTTAATAGGAACTTGAATTTGTAGCTTGATAAAGTTCTATATGAAGTCATTAGTGTTGCCAGTGTGCATGCGGCCTCAGCCTTATACTTTCCAGGAATATGCCTTTCACTCCTTTCAGTGCTGAGCTCTGTCGTGCCTCTACATCTCGCTTAACCATTAACAGACTAGGAAGATGAACACCCACCAAGAAAGCTCTATGTGAAAATACTTCAACATTTTTATGATTTGGTGCTGTATAAATTAACTAGTTTCTCCGTCTTCCCTATATCCTCCACTTGTGATAGAATGTTTATTTCATTGATTGACAGAAAATGGGATTTTTTTTTATTTATAGTAGTGGCAATATTTATCATCCAACATACTGAAAAACTAACTGGTATGGAGGTAAAAAGTCAAGTTCAGGTAATTACTGTCCATTAAAGATAAAATAATTCACACTATTAAGCCAAAACACTTAAAGGAGTACCAGTACATTTATTTGAAAGGACACGTTTAAAGTTTTAAATTATTTTTTATTTCTCTTGCATCAAATTACATATCTCCCCCCAAATAACAGTTATGCTTGGGTGTTTTTTTTTTTAATTCCAAAGACATGAACAAGGCTAGCCAGCCCAACAACCTCCCTTACATCCACACAAACTAGTCCTACCCACATGCAGTTTAGGCAAGTATTGAAAGGAAAATAAGAATAAAATACAAAAAAAAAAAAGAAGATAAAAATCTTAGTTTGAGAAAGCAGTAAATAGATAAGCACTTGTTTTTACTGCTGTGCTTATAAAAACATCAACAATACCAAGCTCGTGTGCTCTTCTGTTCTTCAGTTATCTATACCTCGTAAGTCAAACATAGAAATAAAAACAGCAGGTCACCCAAAAAGACACAAGAAAATAAGAGTAAAAAGTTGAGCAACTGACAGTACATGGAATGTAACCCTTGTGTTCCAACAAAACCTTGCCTTTCATCTCCAGCAGTCCTCGTCACACCTTTCGTCTTTGCCGTTGCGGTCTTTCCGCTTTTAAAGTACAGGCCAAAACAGCTACTGCCTCTGAATTGCCGAGGAGCCAATCTTCCCTAACACCCCACCCACCTAACCCCCTCCCCACCCCCTTTACCTATTGTTACTACAAAAGATGGAATAGTAAACCTATAGGAGTGAGGTGAGTGTTGAGTTTTAATAGAAAAAAGATGGAGAGACTTGGATGACAGTAATGAATTATGAAGTGGTCTCATTGTTAATGATCAAGATAAAGATGAGCTGGAGTGATGGCAGGTAGACAGGGATGGCTGAGGTCTGGCTCAATCTCTGGGCTCCTCTGTATCCTCTGCCTCGCACTGGTTGTCAGAGGTCCACAGCTGAGGAGAGACAAAGATTGAAAGTAAGAGAAATAGCGGAGGAGAGTGGATAATAAGCCGGTTATTAATATCTGTCATACTTTATAGTGACATGAAAAGTAACACTCTCCTTCACTAACAAAGGAGGACTACTTAAAACCCAAACACTGTTTCCCTAACAGGTTGAAGTCTGTGGGTTCTGTCCTGATACCTCTGCTACATGTTGGTTGGGTTATTTAGCCGTAGATGTGACTGCGCGTTAATCGTTGTTGGAGCTGTGGTATTGTGGCAACCTGAGGATGTACCCTGCCTCTCACCCAATGACAGCTGAGACGAGCTCCAAATCCCCCCTCCCATAACCCCAAATGGGATAAGTGGTGAATGAATGAAAGGTAATGAAAGTTGCCTTAACATGGAAGCTATTGAATGATCACATTTAAGATGTGCACGAGTTCAGTAAAACTAAGTAGCAAAACCTAACCCAGTAGACGCATTATATGAGATAAAAAGTACTAAACCTACTAGTGCTGATTCAAAGATGAATGCTGTATGGGGTTTAATTAGCATTTCCTAGCACATATTTGGATTCGTCTCTGTTGCTCAAAGCATCAAATACTAATAGCAACAGCTGTAGAGGTTATTGCTGCGCCATTAACTTACATTTCTAACATAAGAAAATGGTCAAATATCTGACCTCTGTAAGGCAGCATGTGTCACTGTAGTATTAAAAAAGTTGAGTCCTATCTATCTCTAACTATTATGAATCTATATCTAAACTCTGTCTTAGCCAAGGTATTGAAAGAGCTTACAAGTATTAAAGTAAACATGCTTAAGCTATGAAATGTTATCCCAGATCCCAGATTTAAGGCATTTGACGACTTTGATCACTCAATCATTTTTACAATGATTAGCTTACTTGTTTTTTTCCCCAGACATTGTTAAAAGGTTTGGCATGAGTGGTAAACCAACATACTGTCTTCTGGCTTTTAAAATCAGCAATATGGTGTCACTGCATAACACAGAACAGGACATACTAGGTCCTGTTCTGTGTTATGCATGTCAAACATTTATGTGAAAATGTCACAGACACAAAGTTTTATTTTGTTTTATGCTGTCAATACAGTTGTCCAAACATCTTTGAGTCTTAAGCAAGTGGAATTAATAACCTGAAAGCTTTCAACCAGATGAGTCTTTGTAAGTTAAGACTTTTACTTCATGGTAATAAGACTGATGGTAATAAAACATGCAAGTCCTGAGGACGGTTAAAGATGGACATCAGATTTCTTGTTGTTTCATGTTTCAACATGTTATCTGTCCATTGCTAGAACTTCCTTATATGACAGAAAAGTGGAACATCATTCTTTTGAAACCTTTATGGAGCACTGACAGAATACAGCTGTGTTCTATCTAACAAGCTGTAACAGATTTATTCTTTAGTCCAGTACCAGAAATACACAACAATTTTAATAACCAGATACTCCTCATTCTCAAGATGATGCATTAAAACTACTGTCACTTGAGTTAGCACGTGTGAAACTCAAACTTACTGTCAAGTTGTCTCTCAGCAGCTGCATGATTAGTGTACTGTCTTTGTACGAATCTTCACTCAGTGTGTCGAGCTCTGCAATGGCATCATCGAAAGCCTGTGGGATTTAAAAACCATGGTTAGCTGCTGGTAAAATGTGGTGCTCTTATAAAAGCTGTGCAGGTAGAACGAGTGTCAGGGCAGTTTGTGGTTTTCCGTCTCAACACTACTCAACAACCACAGTGCATTCAGTCCGACTCGCACCAACATTCCTCTCAAGTATGAACATTTCGAAAATGTGGCGCTTCTTAACTTACACATTTGGCAAGACTGCATGCAGCTTCAGGAGAGTTGAGTATCTCGTAGTGGAAAACTGAAAAGTTCAGAGCGAGACCAAGACGGATTGGGTGTGTGGCCTGCATTTCTGATTTGCTGATTTCAAAGGCTCCTTCGTAGGACGTCTTCGAATTATTGATGATGTCTGTGAGAGAGAGAGAGGGAGAGAGAGAGAGAGAGAGAGAGAGAGAGAGAGAGAGAGAGAGGGAGAGAGAACAAAAGCGTGAGAACCGATGAGTGTAAACATTTCAGCAGGCTTGTATATATCTCCTTCATTCCAAGCGCTTTTGTACATAGATAAATCTAACTATTCTGCTCTTCTGTATATACTTCAGTATTATTTTATTTGATTCTATTTTATTTGTTTTACTCTTTATTTTAGACTTATTTTAAAACCTTATTTTATTCCTTCTTGTATTCATATTTTTACTTTCTTACATGCTGTTTATAAGAGCTCTGTAATGACCGAATTACCCTCCCTGGATAAATATAAGTATTTCGGATTCGGATTCTGACGGTAAAAAGAGATCTTTACATTTTTTAATGGTCTTATAAAAATCTAGTAATATACAATACACTCATTTGTTATGTCTGGTGTAAACCTTGGTGAAACTAGTGTAATCACATTTAAAAGTCATGCCATGAATCCTAACTTGATGAAAGTTATCTTTTGTCTTTGGTGTTGTTTCTGTAAATGAAGGAGGTGTTGGTTAGACTAAATCTATTGGAGACTATAGTTTGTGGGTGCTGTTGAGCTGAATTGCATTTGGGTATTAAAATGTTGTGAAATAAAATGAAAAGTAAAAATCCAGCACCAAATATCTAACCACTCTCCTTAAATAATACAGCAACACACTGTAGACAATTCTCTGCTGTATTAACAAGTAGTCTTAGTCTACCAAGGAGGGGCCTTTTTCAGCTCTTCAGATGATTCAGACCCACAGTTGGTATCAGATGACTGTTTAAATAACATCAAAAGCAGAAAAATACAAAATACTGCAAATGACAGCAAACTGTAAATATTTGTGTTTACAGTACAATGTGAAAATTAGCACTATAAAAAATAAGTTCTTCTTTCATCGTACAAATTTAGGTAGCGTAAGCAAGACAACCAGTGAATGATTCACCATTTCATGTACAGACACAAATGTGTCTCAACAGCCACTAGGGGGCAAATCAGTAAAGTGCATTAGAATGAGCAGAGGATCCCTGTGCTCATGTTGGTCACTGCAGAGTCTAACCTTAGAGGGATTGATCAGACAGTTATTATCATCCTATTCTAATAATAGTTCCACCTCTGTATATATTTTTACTCTCACTTTTAACTGAGCTTTATCCTTCTAATAGTTTTATTTCACATTTATCATCTAGTTCAAATTTTACCTTTTTAAGTATAGCATCTTAGTTTCTTTCACTGATTTAGTCTTTAAGTATTTATTGTCTTATCAATTTATTTTATTTTGGTGAGTTGAATTTCCTGTGTTGAGTTTTAACATCTTATTTACCTCCAATGTTTCCTTATTAAGATATCATGAGCGTTTCCTCAGTTCATTCAGCAACTTCTTTTTTCTTTTTCATTTTTTCATTTATTTTATTTTTATTGTTATTATTATTACTTTAGAATATATATCATGTTCTTAACCTTGTGGGTGGGTTTGGGTGCTGGGGTTGGGGTTGGGATTAGATTTGGGGGGGGGGGGGGGTCTTTTTAAAATTATTTTTATTAATATTTCTAATTTATTCCTTTTTAATTTATTTTTATGAATGGCACCTTGTGTTACAATGTCATTGTATGAAAAGCGCTTTATAAATAAAGTCTGATTGATTGATTGAAGTAAATACAAAGAAATATTCATCTTATTTTTTCTCAGTTGGAACTTCATCCATTACTTTCTTCAAACACTAAAACATTCCTACAATGCTCTCATATTCATCACCATCATGATGAAGAGCAAAGAGGAACATTTGTGTGAAATTCAGCACGTCTTCGATTCTAAGTGGAGGAGGAGGAGGAGGAGGAGGGTTCTCTACCCACAGGCCCCTAGATACACCCAGCTGAGAGCTGCACTAAGAGCCCGTCGTTAGCTGGATGTGGTTTTGGTTCCACTTACAACAGAAGTTCCAGTCGTCCACAGTCAGGGGTGTGACCAGGCTTTTTAACAAGGACACTGACTAATGCAGTGGTGACATGCACATACCTAACTCCAACTTTTTGCCCAAATACTTGATTTGAACTTAAGTCTCACATCTGAGAGGGAAATAGTCCAGTTCAGATTCATGATTGCAACTTTTTTTAAACCATCAGAGCATTGAGCTTCCTGCTGCGATCATCCTGTGGGACCAGTGTCATGAAGCTTTGCCCATACTAAAGTGTTCATTTAATGGGATCCTGTTTAATCTTGTTTGGTGGGGCCAGAGGGTGTAGATGTTCATTCTTTACTGGGACATCTTTGAAGCCAACTAAACACACTTCCACAAAATAATAAAGTATAAAAATAACTGAAAGATTGAATTAACCAGTCCTGAAACTGGTACCTGAAAAGATGAGTTAGCATATAGCTTACCTGGCTTAAGTTCATCGCTAGCCACCTCAGCCAAATAGCGGTAGTAATCTCCTTTCATTTTCAGATAAAAGACTTTACTTTCAGCTGCAGTGGCTTTAGGGATGAGATGGCCGTCCAGCAGATCCTGTGGTAGGAAAAAAACAGAAGCAGCAACCTGTTAGCACAGAATTCTTTTTGAAGATATTCAATACAGTATGTCCACAGTAATGTATAAAACTGGAGCGAGGTGACTTTGAAATAAATTGATCGATTTATATATGTGCCTGAAACAAGTGCGTAAAAGTAGAGTGAAGTAAAAGTTCAAGTTTTCAAAGAGCATAATAAGAAAAAAGACCAAACAACGCTCTGAAAAAAGCTGTTCCAAGACTGGTTTACTGAGGGAGGGGAAACGTGATTATACCAGAAGACTAGCTGCTGACCCTGGACGCCTAAATGAATGTACCTTCCTCTTCAGACCGGTGCATTTGGGATCTCATCACCTGCGTTTTTCAGGTGATTTTCAAAGATTACGTTTGAAATATGTGATTAAAGTTAATCCCGACTCAAAATTTTGGAGACACCTTTCCTGGTGTGTCTGAAGTATGAAGAGCTACACAGCCACGATACAGACAGACAGGTGGAATTCACCTTCTGTCCCTCAAAAAGATACACGAGTAATACTTCATACATCATCTCTTTACGGATGTTCATTTTCCTCCTTTTCTATTTTGTGCAGTTCGTACGGAGAGAGGTGAGAACCAGCACAGAGGGGGGTGGTTCAAACTGTTGAGCTTCCTGTACCTCTTTTCAACCAATGTGAACCGAGTTGTGTTTCTGGGCTGGTGCTTGAGCTGGTTTGAAGCTAGTTGAACTTGCGAACCAACATGGCACCCGTTTGTTTTCCCGCCCGCTCGCTACTCTAGCCCGTGGAAGAGGCACGTCATGACATCACATTGGCGTGATCGCTTTTTTCCAGCAGCGGTAGCACAAAATTTCCCACACAACATCAACGATGGCGGACAACGGCAGCTTGTCTCCTCGGCCAACCACTGCTTTAACCTTGGAATCCATTAGTCTTCTTTATTTTTTTTGCTGAAGGACAATGGCGGAAATATGCTTGGTTTGTGTTTTTGATCACGGCAACCCCACCCCCCGCTCCTTTCCCCTGACTTAAGCGGTTCGCAGTTCTAGACCAGCAAAGAGTTGGAGCCGCTCTGGAACAGGTTTTCCTGGCCGGAAGCTGGTTCACTTGAAACACGAAAAGCAGGTTCTCAATTGAGCGCCGGCTCCAAACCGGCCTTAAAACTGCCTCGGTCGAAAGGGGTACTGGAGGCGTCATGGGCCTTACTCAATGAAAGACTGATTTAGGGAGGGGCTTCAGTAACAACCCTGGTGATGATCCCGGCTCTTGCTGCCCACTTTTCTTCATACTTGAATTGTTGACGACATAGGAAGCTACGGGTTTGAGGATGTCTCAGAGGAGCATAAAAACTGGGCTGGGTGATTATCCTTTTCTCGAGAGCACAAGTACTTTGTGTTTATTAAAAATTACAAATAGGTTTACACAGTATTGTTGTCCACTGTAAAGGTCACCTAAAGGTTAAAGTTATTATTTGACTGTTTTGTGTTCAAGGCCTCTTTTTTCTGAAAAGTTTATTTTCCGTTAGTTATTAGAGGTAAAAAAATGGAGACACACAAATTCCCGAGTGCGCAGACTCTGGCTGCAGAAAATGTACAAGATGTCTGCGTTCTGGAACAAGATATTTTTGCTTCAAAACTGTACAATGGGAAAAGGCGGAGTGACGCTGTCCATTATATATACAGTCTATGGTCTTGACTTGGTCTCAATCCCTAAATGTCTTGGTCTGGGTGCACTCTGGTCTCGGTTAATGTGGTCTTGACTACAACACTACTGCAGACTGGACTGCATCCTAATTCTTTCCTTCCTCCAACCAAAAAGAGGTGGAGAAGCTTCTTTCTGTCTCAATTATTTCTGGTTTTAAAAACTGCAAGCACGTCTCCCGGCAGACACCATCACTTTCTCTATTCTCTGCTGTCTTATATTGTCAACTTCTTCTTCGTTCAACTGAAGTGCCATTCATGTTCCCCTCATTGGCGTTTCCGCATGGAGTGATAAAGGAGTGATGCTGTGGGTCAATTTGCAGGGAAATTTCGAGTCACACAGCTTTTAAAACTCAGTTTGTTGGTGTTACAAATAATATTTTTTTTTACAGCAACACACACTCCAATGTTGTCGACACACATCTCTCTACAACCCTCCTCCTTCACCCTCTTTGCTGTCATCCCTCTCTATTTCAGTCTCCATACGGCTATTTAGCTGAAGTGAAGGTCAGCAAGCCCGATCGCTGGTGGCTCAGCTCCTGTCATTAAAGGATTAGGACCTGGTGAGTCACCGGGCAGATAAAGCATGGGCTGAGTGAGGAGAAGACAGCAGACGCCTGTCCTAACGCAGAACTCTTCTGTCTTGTCTTTACTCGTCAGCTTTGATGTTTTCAATGTTTTAACATTGACAAATAAGTCATAAGAACAAAGTGCTCAAGAAAGGTTCCTCAAGTTTAAAAAAACTTGGTTTTAAAGATTAAAATTTTAGTTGTATCTGCTAAATAAAGATTATCATCAACCAGGCTGGTACAAATATGTATCACTATCAGTCTAAAGAAGAGACAGACTGAGTTTCGTGTTCTTTCTTTGGACCTGATTACATTTTTAACATGACAATACTCTGGATATCAGCGACTCACCTCGAAAGGAAAACTCAGTCAACAAAGACTCTCTATTGATTTTGGTGTTTACTATTTGGGTACGACCCAACTTTCAAATTGATTCAAAGGCTTGCAGCACTTTGGAAAACACACACAGATAAAGACCTAAACCTGTTTCTCTGTTACGGGAGCATCAAACACAAAACTTTTACAGTACTTTCATATTTTAGGTTCAGATCTTTCTTTACCAGAGGTGCAGAGATCAACCTGCATCAGACAATTGTCAGCCTGTTCTGCCACGAAGGATGACCGAATGCACAAATCTCCAACCTCTTTCAGGACTGCAGAAGTATAGTATTTTAATATATTATTTAATCACTTTCCCTAGCAAACTTTTGGTTATGTTGAGACGAGAAGTATCGAATATACTCGATAGAGCAGCTTGTTCCACTATCAAATTAGTGTTTCATGGAGTACAAACTATAGTATGAAAGTTTTAAGCCGTCTGTACGGGAGTTTCGCGTCTCACACTCTCTTAACGCCCCCCTCGCACTGCAGACAGAACATTTCCCGCCCATCCCGAAGACTCTCCTGTGCGCATGCCTTTTTTTGTATCAGAAGAGGAGGGACAAGAGCACACAGAGAGAATGAAAAAAAAGAAAGAGCCTGAGGCGAGTTCATGAGTGCTCAGAGAGGCTGCATGCATCAACATGTGGGTTTTAGTGATTGGAACACAATCACCAGCTTTAAGTGTTCACACTTTAGTCTCCACTGATCAGATCTCACTTTCCCAATGGTGATTCATTTGTTTGCCAACTCAACTTCATGAGCAGCAGAGCGGAGCTGGGGTTCCTGGTGTTACGGTTCTGTATACATATAGGGTGTGCACTGAAATACAGGACAGATATATCTGATTGTCTTATTTTTCTTGCGTCTTTTCCTCTTTCTTCCTCAGTGTGGGATCGTCCCGTATCAAACAATGAAATGCTGTCTTCCTAACTGAAGGAATAAACACAATGTTCAGACCTATCCCTTTTTTTTTTTTTTTTTTTTCACACAGACCATGTCTAAACATGCATGAATGACAAAAGGAGAAATCTTTTCTTTTTTTTGACAGGACACAGTAGAGAAATATTAGGTTTTGTTTTTGGCCTTTTTATTTGATCGGACAGCCAAAGAGAGACAGGAAATGTGGGGAGCAGAGGAAGACATGCAGCAAATGGCCGAGTCTGGGAGTCAAACCTGCGACCGCTGCAACAAGGACTATAGAATTTGTGCATGGGGCGCCCCAGCAGAGAAATATTAAATCAGCCATTTCTAAAATGATGTAGATCTGTTGATCTAGTGGTATTATGCCAGTTCAACCGGACACAGCGTTTCTAGGGATGTCCCGATCCCAATCTCAACTATTGTATCGGAGCCGATCTGGGCGTTTTTTTTAATTTGAGCCGATCATCTCATCAGATCAAATCTGTCCGCTGTCACTGAACACAATTTGCAGCTGAATGCTAATGAGCGAGTGTAAATGAGCGTTCCGAGTTCGCCTAACCGTGTATACATAATGAAAAAATAATAAATGGGACATTGATGTAGAAATCAAGCCATGATTTAAATTTTATTGTAGAACTCACATGCGCACCGCCAGTCATATTACAGAAACACATGCTCTGCTCACCCTACAGTAACTCTCCAGGGTCATATGGTTCAAAAATGGGAAAACATAAACCAAACACAGGACAGTCTGTCACATTAGCTTGTGAGAGTCGTGTTCAGAGCAGCCTTGGATTTAAGCGTGCTGAAATGCATGCACACCAGTTTCTTGGTCTCATACAGCAGAGCTTGTAAAACAGAGAGTTTTACAATGATGCTAGCTGGATTCATTTAAATGGAAAAAACATGAAACATATCTTAGTTATTTTTGTTAAAGGTAAAAAAAACGTGCAGCTCAAATCTCGTATCTCTTGCGCAACCAGTATATAGGCAAACACAAGTATCTAGACTCGTTTTCAGTAAGTGTTCAAAATAAAAAAATCAGATCGGGATTGGGGGCCAAAAAAGGTGATCGGGGCATCCCTAAGCGTTTCATCATAAAAATGGCATGAAAATATGTAAGAATACTGGAAATATAGGGTTTGAGACTCAAATTGTTCAGGGGGGGGAAACAGTCAGTCAGTCAGTGATAGTTTTAAAGATAGAAAATCAGAATCAGCAGGTTAGACCTTAAAAAAAAAAAATGAATTGCTGCATCTCTTTATTATACCAGTCCTGTCATCTCTTTCGTAGACACCTCTCTTTATGACTAAACAGTGATACTCCAACAGATTGATAAAGCTACTGTGCTTTTAGAAGTGAATGAATGGATCTTACCAGCACATCCTTACAGATGTCGTTCAGCTCCTTCTCGATCTTTTCCCGGTACTCTTTCACCATGGCCTGCTTCCTTTCACTGCTATCGGCCTTCTGCTCGATGCTGGACACCACGCGCCATGAGGAGCGGCGGGCGCCCACTACGTTCTTATAGGCCACCGACAGCAGGTTACGCTCCTCGTTTGACAGCTGATCGCTCTCCTCCGTCACCTTCTTCATCACAGCGGCCATGTCGTCGTAGCGCTCCGCCTGCTCGGCCAGTTTGGCCCTCTGGACAAGTTCTTTCTGGGGTGCCTCGCTCATGGCTGCTCACTGGGTGGAGGAAAGAACAGAGGACATCTTCAGGTCAGTGAAATGAATGCTGCACAAAACTACTATACTTCACCCGGTGCCTCTTTATTACAGCTGCTCATTTCAGCACAAAAGTGGTGCAATTATAATTCAAAAGCAACAATAAAGCAAATGAGCGTCTGAACTACCGTGAAAAGACAAATTGGGCCCTTAAATAAATTAAAGATCTTGGTTCCCTCTCAGTCGACCACAACACTAACTAAACAGGTTCAACAAAAGCTGTGGGAGATGATGTAACCGCTGCTTCGGATGCTAAGACTGCTTCAAGGAACCACAAATGCAAACCATGACGGCTTAAGGGTACGGAGTGAAAACAGGTAACTGGACAAGCGAGTATAGCCGGAGCCGTTAGCTCCAAGTAGGGATGCATGACCTGATCCTGATGTCAGATAAAGGTCTGATTCTGACTCTTAATGTCTTAATGGTGAGATCTGGTATCAGTGAGACTGCAGGAACCCTTTCGGTATTGTTTGATGGTATTCTGCGTTTACGACAATGACATGCGCATTCTCAGTCCTCAGTTATCAGGCTGGTATCTGGAGCAGTGATGTCTGCCTGTGGTCACGTTTGACAGCAAACTGGTTCGAGACAGGTTACGCAACAAACTACAAGCTTGGGCGGCACTTTGTATGCTCAACGCCTTACTTTCAATGTAAATTAGCCTACAAGTTAATGTGAAATAATGATGCCCTGTTCTTTTAAATGTGCATGGACATAGGTTCAATTCAGTATTCTACATTATTTAGTGCTGCAGGACTTATAATAATGTAATGTGGGGTGCATGCACAGCTATCATCTACTGATCTGGCATGCACACGACAGCGTTTACAGACATGTTTTGCAGATCTGTGAGCAGGCCTTAATTTTCTTGGTGATTTTCTGTTTTTGAAGGGGCTGGTCTCGTCTAAACAAGGCCTCAGAGTTTCCTGTCACAGGGGAAGTGAGTGACGCCATTGCAAGTTGTAGACAGACTGCTCTGTAGATTGTGATCTTTTCATCTTTTTATGCCTTTATATATTTTGTGTCTTTCAAAACAATGTTTGGCAAAGCCTGCTGTTGCCTTAAACATGAAGGATTTTCAGTCTCATCCTCACAGAGAGAATGATGAGTTATTCATTCATCACAAGTGTCTGATTGGTAGAGACAGATACCGAAAGCTCAGGTATCAGTATCAGATCAGGACGTAAAAGTTGGATTGGTGCATCAAAAAAAAGGGGGGGGGGGGGGGGGGGGGGGGGGGGTAGATGTGTGTCTAACATGAGTCTGGTCCTGCTCGAGGTTTCTGCCTATTACAGGAAGTTTGTCCTTGTAAATGTCCTTGCCTTCAAGTATCCTCCTATCCTGCTATTTCAATGTTGTACATTATCACTTATTCTAACTGTCCCTGTCCCATTAAAGTTACTAACCAAATACCTTTCTGGAGTCCCTGAGCTCCCTTGTCTTGTAGGTTCCTCTGAGTCTCTGTCATAGACGGCTTGCTGTTGTGGACATGCTAGACTCTACCTGCTCACCACTACTATCTCTCCCTCTCTTCATCTCCCTCTATCCCTCTCTCCAACACTGTCTCAGCAAATGTGTGTCTAACATGAGTCTGGTCCTGCTAGAGGTTTCTGCATGTTAAAGGAAGTTTGTCCTTGCCACTGTAACTTGTTAAATGCTGCAAAGTGCTCTGCTTATGGTGGATTAAGATGAGATCAGACTGAGTCCTGTCGGTAACATGGGACTGGATCTTATCCTGTCTTGATGTTGGGTCTTTGTTAATAATAGAATAAGTAAGATGCCGCCAGACAAAATGTAAAGACAGTCACTGTCCACTTGACACAAATACACATTCGATCAATAACCTACATCCCTTTGACCCATTCAAAATAGCCAGCAGGCCTTCACCAGATCAATCACTTTATTTCCGTTCCAGAGAGCATGTAGTGTGACGAGTTTAAGAATCTTTACAATGACATTCATACATAACTTGGGCTGAAAATAGCTGCTGAGATTCTTGTGTTCTTCTATACGAGACATAAAGGCGCACATTTAGAGGAAAAAGTGGTCGTTTTCAGTGAAGCTACTGATAAACGTTTTTTTTTCTCCAGCATATTACGTCACATCAGGGACTCAGGCTCTCCAACTCTGCCTCCGCTCCATGAGTAGGAGTAAGAGGCTGAAAATATGGGCTGACTTAACCGACACAAACGCCTATAAAACAAAGTATTAGGAGACTGTCATCACACTCTCTCCCTTTCTGCATCTCACTTTCATCAGCCGTAAAAAACGAAGAAAGAGAAGATGCAAACGATGGAGAGGCAGACGCACTGGGAGAGCTGCATGAGGTGCAGTGTGGAGGATGATTACAGCCTGCATAGATCTATTCATCAGTTAAAATGAGGACTACAACGGCAGACCGGTCTCTCTGATAACACTGCATAAAATGGACACATAACCTGCGTGATA
Source organism: Notolabrus celidotus (assembly GCF_009762535.1). Lineage (NCBI taxonomy): Eukaryota > Metazoa > Chordata > Actinopteri > Labriformes > Labridae > Notolabrus > Notolabrus celidotus. Next base: position 26,073,479 of record NC_048283.1, on the reverse strand, counting down.
ATCAGACCCTCGTTATAAAATGTCTCAACCAGACAGAGTCCTGTTATATCGGCTCATCTCCTCTATACATCTGTATTTTCACTGCGTTACTATAAACCAACAACCTGTGATCTGAACACAGTATTAGATACGGTTAGCTAACGTTGGTCACTCATTACCACACTTGTATCGTTTTCCTCTGGGTCTCATTGCTCCTAAACATTGTGTCTTTCTCCTCTTATATCTCCTGTTCCAGACCTGTCCCTGTTCTCTCTGCCTTCTAAAGAGCTTGTAATTATAAACTTGTGGTTTGCAGATGACTTCACATTTTCTTCCTTTGTACTGATAAAACTGGATCCATATTTATTAATGTTGAACGTCAGCTTAATTGGCCCGGCGCTCCCTGTTTTTGACGCGGGAGGAAAACAAAATGTTCCAAAAATGACTCCAGAAGGGATGCTGGTGGCCTAGCGGTCTAAGCGCCCCACATACAGAGGTCGTTGCAGAGGTCACTGGTTCAACTCCCGGCCGCGACCATTTGCTGCATGTCTTCCCCCGCTCTCTATTCCCCACATTTCCTGTCTCTCTTAAGCTGTCCTATCAAATAAAAGGCAGAAAAGCCCCAAAACATTTTTTTAAATGACTCCAGAAGCTACTGTAGAGTATTCATTCATAAAGGTGACTTGGAATTTAAAAAAAAAAATCATACAGAATATCAAGATTCAATGTGTCCCTACACATAAAAAGATCTGTTTAAAAAAAACTAATCTATATCTATTAAAACACTGCATATGTTCCAGTTAAGTCCATTTCTCTGTGTGGACTGTGTGGGCGTGGCCTACCTGATTGACATGTGTCAATCAAACTAACCCATGGCAAGGTTCACAACATGAAGCAACACCGTGCCTTCATTCCTACCTTACATGTTGAAGCGGTCAGTGCGGAAACTCTCCAGTATCTGAAGAATATTTTAAATAGTTACTAAATACTTCTTTCACGTATTACTAAGTCGTCCCCACACAAGCAAGTCTGAGCTTCCTAGGCAAAGTTGGTGAACCGATCTGGGAGGAAATGAGCGGAGCACAAATCCGCCACAGATCACCAAAAAACACACAGCCCAATGTTTCTCCAAATCCACCACAGGTTGAGAAACAGAGAAACACAAGATAGTTAGATTGCTGCACAGACACACAGATTACAGGCAATACGTTGTCAAGCGGCAACCTGTGGTCTCAAAATATGAAATCCATGCAGAAGTGTTATAAACTGCAATTCATCGAGAATCCACTTGAGGCTGGCTGCAGAAACACCGGAAACCACACCAATTCAAAAAAGACGATCTTTGTAACATTAATAAACATGTTTACAGCCTGGTTCAAAAAACGGCTTGGGTATACGTAGCTAATTTCTCTATCGGCATACACTGTACGGGGGGGGGGGGGGGGGGGGGGGGGGGGTTTATAACGGGACGGTTCAGAAGATATTAAGATTACAAGTTTTTGCCCAAATAAGGACATGACTGACTTGAATGGGAACACATAGCTTTGGCTAGGAGGCTCAAACTCCGCCTCTACGTCACACTGACTAGTTGGCTTCAAAACAGTGCTCAGGAACAGACGAGTGACGTCACGGCTACTACCTCCATTATTTATACAGTCTATGGTTATTGTGCACGAGTGGAGTGATTTCGTTGCATATGTGTGAGCTTGACTCTGCATATATTATTGTGATTGATTAGATATATTTCATGAAATGACAAGTTTACAAGTATCAGAAAATGTTCAAAAACCTAACTCATATTAAAAAAAATGTATTCAAATTTTCAATGTTCTAATATTTTTCTAATTTTTGAAACCCTAGAACACTATCGCCGGGTGCTTTTCACCTGAGCAAACGCATTTACATGATTTTCATTATGTTGCATTTGTCTGAGCGTCATGGGTCCCTGGGTAGCTTCAGCATCGTCTTTGACGTCGTTGAAGGCGTGGGTGTTTCCCTTTTCCAAAACCCGCTTTTTCCTACAGGCACGTGTTACAGTGATTTTTCACCCTTTTTTGTTTCTCTCTCCTGTAGCTGTTTGTGTGTCAAGGAGACTGTGCCTTCACCAGGGAAGTCTCAAATGTCCCAGAAATGGACAAGCACCAATTTTCCAGTTTCATAATTTTTTGTTTTAGAAATTTTGGTCCCGCATTCCAAATTTTCAGTACTTTTGGAGCATTTTTATTGGGTCCCCCCCATGATACATTTTTTTTCATTTAGTTAGACATGGCACCATTTAAAATAAAAGAACACTTCTCTAATTTGTCATATATTGTCATATTTTGATGACATGTACTTTTTTATTGGGTATATTATATAGGGTAAAAAACACCCAGCGTTAGTGATGGTGTTACTAATTTTAGCAAGTTAACAACATGTACATTTGATCATAAATACCATAAAAACTTTTGATTATTCACTTAACATTTAGTGGAATGTCCCTTTATTGGTTAGATGCTTTCTATAGAAGTATGCGGAAGCACAGCGCATGTGTTGCAGGTGGTATCGATAAGAAAACGTGCTTAGGGTGCTGTTTTTGTATGACGCAGTGCCTCAAGCATCCCTCAACACAGTCAAAATGCATTTTAGCTACATCCTATAATCACAGTCATGATAGTGTCTATTTTAGGCAAAATTAGACAAACACTCAACTTATAGATAAGATGCAGCAACACAAATGTCTAATCTGAGTGTGTGCACATTTAAAAGCGTAATTAATTGTGTTAGAATTTTGAACTTTGTGGTTTTAACTTGCCTGTTTGCCGCAATACTACACACATCGTGCTAAGTTACACATGAACCCAAGGACAACTTCATGCATTGCCGCCTAACCTCCAGGGCAAATGCTGACATGTTCCCTCGCCACACACACACACACACACACACACACTCACACACACACACACACACACACACACTCACACACATTCACTCTCTCACACACACCACACCCATTCCTGTACCTGTGGCTCGCCCAAAAAACCCAACGCTGGAGCTCGACGTAAAAGCAGTTTTATGTGATTAAAGGCATCATATCCGTACATAATGTATTCAGAGCTTCTTGTTTTTAACACATGAGCTTTATTAAGATGAGAAACAACCATCAGTAGACACACAGAAGCCCGCTACAATACGGGCCTCGTGATCACGCACTAGTATGGCGCTGATTACTTCCTGAAACAAAAGCATCCAGGCCAGACTGCTTCCAAAACGAGATGTTTCAACACCCACGATTTAAAAATAATACCATCAACTCGGTTAATCTTATATTGTGAACACACATCTTCAATCTTGTGCATGAAGTGGAGCTGAAATATGTGGAGCTAGCTTGATTGGTGCGAAGAGCTCCGTAAAGGTGGCAGATGTCTCATGAATCACACGCTGCCTCGGCTTGATCGTGTCAGTATTTCACCGTATGATAGATCACCTGAGTATATTAAGGAAGCTAACACATCTGATATTAAAACATTATTTTAGCTAGCTTTTTCAGAAGGGCTCAGATTGTGTCGGGCCAACGCAGACGTGATTATCCATTACATACTGTACATTTACATTTACAGGATCATTAATCACGAGTTAGTCCAAATACTTAAATCAACTGGTTTTATCATTTAAAAAAACATGATTATTAGCTTCAACCTTCGAGCTGACACGCCTTCCCCGAGTGATGTTCCATATCGCGTCCAGACATTACACACATCCCAAAGTGTAGCTAAGCTAACCATTGTTCTGTGATACGATCATTGTACCTGCAGCGGATCATTGTAGACAACGCGCCTCCATTACACCTCCATTATAAAGCAGGGCCTAATGCAAACATGTGAGGACGTACAGGTGTGTTTTTAAAAGCTTTAAGACCGTTCATACCTGAAGTGGTAGATAGCAGTGATGTAGAAGTACCGAGCTACAGCTGATTCTCTCAGTCCCTCTGTGTGAATACCGAACCCGGAGCTTCCCTCCAATCCAATCACACCAGGCCGGGGGGGAGGGGGGGCTGACGTCAAATGTTGCCAAGGCAACTCGGCAGGGGACAAGTGGGAGTTGTAGTTCTTTCTTCATGCCCATTTTCCCGACATCTTTACATGTCAAATAATCAGTGGTGGACAAAGTACACAGCTTCATTACTTAAGTCAAAGTATCAAAGTATCAAAAATATCAAAACATTGTATTTCCACAAAGCATGATGGAAGTCAAGAATACATAGGAGTACATTCTGTTACAGAATGTCATGTTTATTTTGAAATCATTACTTGAAATCTCTAAAAACTACCATGGAATAAAACAGTAACTACATTACTCCAAGCACAGACAACTTAGTTTCAAATGTTCATCTGGAATGAAACAAATTTTTACGTAGCTCAACACACTTTCTCAGGTTGGACTGTGAATTTCTGTGTGTTTGGGCAGAGTGGGAAACAGGGTGAGCCTTTCAAACAATACATATCATTCTTCATTTTAAAAACCTCTAAAACAGGATGAAGATTTGGCTGCTCAGGCGGAGAATTATAACCATCTTTACCACCTCTACATGAACTGCCTGATCTGAGGGAAATTTGCCTGACTTCAAAGCAAAAGTAGTGAGAAACTAGAGCATTGATAAAAATGTAGTGGAGTAAAAAGTATAATAATTGTCTTCTGAACGTAGTGGAGTAAAACACAAGCCATTTGACGTGGTGAATGGAACACTGGTACACTTAACAACAAGACAGTATGGACAATAAATATATAAACCTAAACACAGATCCAAAAATTCTAAATAAAAATAAAAGTACTATCTGTACAAATAGGTACAGAAGTACTTTTAAAGACATGAAATAAGTTACATTAGCCTAAGCCAGAGTGCACATGTAGTAGATGAATATAATAATAAGATATGTTATGGAATAAATTACAATATTGCACGTGGTTATGAGGATTTGCACCGGAAATCAAGGATTGCACATGTATGTGATCTGTCACAGGAGTCTTTAGTGGTTTACAGTGTGATTGTTCATGAGGGATACGGCCTGAGGGAAGAAGCTGCTCCGGTGCCAGGATGTTTTGGTGCTCAGAGTTCTGAAGCACCGACCGGAGGCCAGCAGGTCAAAGAGGTGGTGACCCAGGTGACAGGGGTCTGTGAGGATTCTCCCTGCCCTTTTCCTCATCTTCGAGGAGTACAGGTTCTGGAGAGAGGGCAGGGGGGCGCCGATGATCCTCTCTGCAGTGTCCGTTGCAGTCTCCTCATGTCTGATTTGGTAGCAGAACTTTACATGTCAAATAATTACACATAATGTAATTTGCTGCTCTGATCTTTCTCACATTCTGTTAGAATGACCCTTTAGCGGCTGGATGATACAATGTAACGAAGAGCCCTTCGTTACTCATTCATTGGAATAGATTTCCCTGAGGACTTTTATCAAGTATAGCCAAACCAAAACACAATTTGTGTCTGAAGCAGCTCCTGCTACACACAAAAAGGACTCTCAAGCCTTAAATGGCATACATAAGCTTGGGGCTGTGACACAGATCACCATGGAACAGAATTGGTAATTGGGTTATATTTGATCTCATCAAGACCCGTAGCTACTGGAGCAATGCTCCTTGATCAAAATTAGATATTGCCATGCCCATGATTGTAACACATTTTTGCCTGGAACAGCATTTACAAGTATTTGCTTGAGATACTGAAATTAGATCACTGGTACATCTTGCCTGATAGAAAGTTCTGCATTGGTTGGGTTCCAAGGGGACAAAGTTAAGCAATTTTTTTCCTCATCACGTTTCCCCCTCAGGGCAAAGATTTCAGGCTTGTAACCTATTTAAGTAAAGATTAGATATTGTTGGCTGCAGAAATGGATAGGTACCAGAGTTGAACATTTCTCATTCTCGTTTTTAGCACTAAAACAGAGCGAGGGAAATTAGAGTAAGCTGGGTGTGGTAGGGTAAGAGAAGTTTGACAGGTCAGACGAGTTTTCGCTCATTCTATCAACCAAATCTTGAGAACTTGAACACACATGTTCCCACACAACTTGAACTTTGAGAGTTTCCTGGTAACACCCTGAGATTTAGAGTCCTTTTACAACTAGATGGTTAAGTCTCAATATCAGTGTGTTTAGCTTAAATTGAAAGTTGCTTCACTCATTCTCCTCATATGTTTCATCATTACCATTAAATTGACAAGGGAACAAATTATTCATAATGCAATATCTGCAATAAATACAGGAGGTTTGGAAGACATGCGTTCTTGATGAGGAAGAAGGATCGAGTTGAAAGGGATTCCATGTGCATTGAAATTATGGAATGTAATTGGGTGACACTTATCAAAGACTGGGGACTAAAAGTAAGGCTTTTTAGAGCTGTGCTGCTTCAAATGTTCTTCTTTTAAACTGTATTTTGTGAGACGCTGATATTTAAGATTACCATGAGAGATACAGTTTTCCCAAGGATAAGAAAACCCTCAGTAACCAACCATAAGAAACAAATAGCAGAGGATAATATCATAACATTCCTTCACTTTACCATTTTCTGACCACGTCCCTTCATTCACTGGGATTTTTAGCATTATACCTGTTTTGATTGCATCTCAAAATTATTTTCTGTTACAGTTAATTAGCCTAACGGGTTTTCATGAATCCTAACCATCAGGCTTTACAGGGTATTTGGGATCCTTAAATCTTGTTGTTACATTTCTGTCCTTATAGAATTGTATTCTCTGGGATGGCAACGACCTCATCCACTGAGGAAAAGTAGTCTGTGTTAGTTCGATGGTTAAGAAATTGATGCAGATCATATGGCCTCAGCAATCATTAGATAGCAAACCATTTAAACACCTGAGAGATTTAAAATGTGTGACAAATGATGCACAACAGCGCATCATCAAGATATAATGCATACATAATAATAATAATAATAATAATGATAACGATAATAATAATAATAATAATAATAATAATAATAATGGTACATCTGGACTACAAAATACAATTTTGGTATTTAAGTTCACGGGTGAAATAGCATTACACTGAAACTCAAATCTACGATACTCTATTCTGTAACCACTGATTTCACATCAGCATTTTTATCTTTATATTCTTTTTCCTGATGTGTATGTAGGACCTGAAGAACCAAGCATCGAACCTGGGGCAACAGAGTTTACTCCATTGCTGCTCCAGCTGTCTGGAACTCCCTCCCCAGATTCGCAACTCCACTGACCTACAAACATTCAAATCCCAGCTCAAAACTCACCTCTTCAGAACTGCTTTTAACTGTTAATGTTTTTACATCCACTGTTTCTATTGTTTCTTTCATTTTGTCTTTTAATGTGTGATATTTTGAGTGTCTGAGTTTTTTGAAAAGCGCTATATAAATAAATGTATTTTCATTATTATTATTATTATTATTATTATTATTATGTGTTTGCAATGTGCTGCTCTGTTAATGTGTTTCAATCAAGTTTTTCAGCTCATATATAAATGTGCTTGTTCACTTGTGATCTGCTGAGGGACTGCTGATGTAAACTGGCTTTAAGCTCACATTTTACACGGTCCTTCTACAAATATGGAACCATTAAATGAATTGACTGATAAAGTATAAAAGCTCAACAATAGCCATTAACAACACATATTTCCATACATACATTCACAAACAGCACACTATAGGAATAAAAGCCTAGAAGAAAAACAAGAGTACATTTTTTAATAAAAGTAACACCTTTATTAAAAGGCTTTGTATAACATGGTGTGAACAGATATAATCATACAAAAGTAAAAACATGTCTGGTCGTTGGTCCAGACTTTAGCACAGTGATAAAATGTGTCAGGGGTTAAAGACCTGTAGGTCAAAGTGTATTGAAAATAGTTCCTCTATAAATTAATTTCCTCTCTGTTAGCATGCTTTCATAACAAACTAATATAAATGATTCTGATATGAAAGTACAAACTAAAACTAACTTACAGTGTAATGTACTTAAAACACTTCATCAACAGGATGAAATATTGCCAGACAGCGAGGGACTCCACTTGAGATTGTTTTTAAATTTCCAGAGATGACAGAGTGAGACAGGTTACTGGGCAAAGTACAGTGATGAGGTGAGTCATTATCATGAAACTGCACAGAACAGTGTTACATACTTGTCATTACAATGACATAATGGGAGGATGGGAACAGTGTTATCTTTAACACACAGTGCAAACTTGTATCTTCACCTCGTTAGACCTCTTTGAACAAGGTAAACGGTTTTACGTTTCATGAAGTCACGACGTTGCTCTACAAAAAACAGGACTCTAAAAAAATGGGTCATGATCAGGTGTGATAAGATATAATATGTGCCATCATTTGCCATCTTTTACAACTGCTGACGAGTTCAAAGTGGACTTGAACTACATATACGTTATGAAATTCTGAGGGGAAATTAAATCTATAATTTCCAAACCCATGTTTAAATGTGTGTAAAACAACATTTAAAAATTAACGTTTTTTTTTCCAAACTGTGGGTTTATTTTTTATCTTAATTGTAAAGAAAAGGAAAATTATCACAAGTATCAAACTGTTATTATGACCCCTGCATAAATTCTTTGTCATGATGAACCAGTGCCAATCCTTTTTTCTTCTAAATTTAGCGTGTCTTGTGTTGGATCCCTGAGATTGTGTTTTTATAAGAAAGCAACTTGAAATGATCTGACAGATATATTGCATACAATCATAGATTAAATGTTTCTAGTTCTAGCACTAACCAAGACAGAGTAGTTGTTTGCTGTGTCTCACTTTGAAATCAGCGCCACATCAAACTCTCACAAGGAAGTATGAGTGGTCCAAAAACTACAATCTGTAAAACAAGACCATAAGAGAGCAGGAGGGCTACAGTTATCTCTGAGTTAAATATCTATTTATCTATAACCAAATGAGGCAGTATGAGGACTAAATAAAGATATACTTGGATATAAAACATCTGAAACGTTGAAGACATAGAAGCCTGTTCTAATGTTCTTACAGAGAGAGGGGGTGATTCTGTTACGCCTCTACGTCCACCAACTCTGGCGGCATTGGGGACTTTGGATGTTTGCTTTCAAAGTGCTGCTTGAAGGTCTTCGGGTCAGGCATTTGTGTCTGAGAAAGTGTGGACAAGAAACAAAAAGTTTAAGATTTGAATCATCAACAGATAGTGAATGATATGCACACAAGGGGAAAAAAGAAGAAGGATTTTCTTGTCAGTTCATGTATGTCCTGGTCATCATGGTTAAATGAATCCATAAAGGTTGGGCTATCTGCTTTGTTTTCCCTCTAAGCACATACCCGACACACAGCGCACGTGTATACTAAAGCAGCCTTAGCTGCTGCCTTCTGGTCATGGCCTTTGGTCTTCTTGATGTCTGCTTGTTTTTTGGCATTCTTCTGCTGGGACTGGATCTTCTGGTGCCCACGGGCCATATCTGATGCTAGACATGAAAGAATCGTACACAACCCCAATAAGAAATTGATGAGCGATAGATAGAGTGACACTGAGAGACCTCACTTACAAAAGGTAACATTTGAGAAAGAGAGTACGGGACTGAGAAAGGCGCCAAAATGGAAATCTTCAGTAGTAGATACTTGAGGTGGATCAGTGATGGGGACTTTAACGGTCTGTTCAGATTTCTTGTAAGATTGATAGACTTTGATTCATGCATACAACGATGGCTGCAAAACATCACACAAAAGTGGGTTAATTGCAGCTTTTTGGGTCACAGGGAAAAGGCAATTAACTTAAAAATGCTCCCAAAGAAAATCAGACTGCAGGAAAGAATACTTGAACTAGGTCAGTCGTTGTATTAATTATGTATTAAGAGACAGGGCCAGTTATACTTTATACATTTGTGATCACATTTTGGAGACAAACTAAGATCAAATAAAAATCTTAATGTCATATTATGATGATCAATGTGTGACTATCTGGACCTCTTTTAATACTGCAAATTAAACTTTAACACCGCAGTGTGGTGGATGTGAGAGCACTGATCACCATGATGTTACCTTATTTAACCTTAGCTTACCTGGACACTGGCTCACAAAGAACAGCTAACTTCAGCTGGCCAACAAAGCTCTTTTCATGGATAATAAGGACGTCGTACTAACAGAACACTAACACCTTTTAGTCCTCATATAAATATAACATTTAGATCCCCTCCCTGGGGGAACAAGGTAGCCATTTGCTAACGCCAAAGCGAGGTTAGATGGAATAGTTTGAGGGAATAGATCGATTTATAAGTAACAAGACACAAATTAATAAATGCCTTACCAGTATAAAACACTACTGTTGAAGATAAATACAGAGATTAAGTAACAGAAATGTAGAGTTTAATCCTCGAGTTCTTCGCTTTCAGTGGTTACCGCGCATGTCACGCTTCTTCTTCGCCTCGTTTTAATTTGGCGGCTCAGCTGGCAAACAATTTTGTGTGCTCATTACCGCCACCAGCTTGTGTGGAGGACTACAGGGGGCTATCCACACCAAGATAAATTAATAATGAATATAATATAATAAAATTAAATAAGATAGGATCAAATAAAATAAGATAAAACAAGTTAATATAAGATATATTATATAATATGATATCATATAAGATAAGATAAATACAATGAAATAATATATTTCAAGAAATTATAAACAAATTATATTCTATCTTCCAAATTAGTTTTTACATTTTTCAACAAATAAAAATAACACATCAGAATCCCTCTGTAAAATATAAACTATATCAAATTAAAGGTGCAGTTGGTAGGAATGGGGTAAAAAACGATTCTTTTTTTCTGCTGGGTTGGGAAAAAAAGTCATAATACCCATCGGTACTCATCAGTAATTGAAGTTATTTGAGATTATGGCCAAATCTCTGTGTTTTTCAATGCCTTTGTGTCAAGCAATATTATTCCCCTTCGTTCCCGTTATCACAAACCAATCAGAGCTACTCTTCAACCCTCTGTCCCGATTGGTCGAGTGGCGGACCTTACTAGGTTGTCCTGAATGGCTGGGAAGCCGGCACTACTTCCCCATAGAATGCATGAGAAGTAGGGAAATCTGGTGGGGTGTGGTAGTGTTGACATTCAAAATCTCTCTCCAAACTGATGTTTATATCACAACTACCAACATTAGCTTTAACCAACTATCCTATGGATTTATATTTAAGTTAAAATTTTGTGATTAAGTAGGGTGAGACTTGGATTGAGGGTTCGATCCCAGGACCCGCTGTCCACATGCTGAAGTGTCCTTGGGCAAGAAACTTATCCCTGAGCTGCCCCCAGTGGTTGTGCAAGCAGTGTGTGAATGGGATTAGTTATGTCATAGCAGGCTCAACACTGATGACAATAAACGGGAGGAGAAACAGAGCAAATGCAAAAATATAATTAATTTATTTACAATAAGCAAATTAATGAACGAACAAAAGGCATGGGGTGTGAAAGTCAGTGAGTCAGAAGTGTAAGCGTGTGTGCATCAGTGTTTGTATGGTGAGTGAGGTGTTGGATTTAAAAGGAGAAATGAAAAATGAGGAGCATGGTGCATAGAGAGACAGAAACTGTGTTAGTAAGCTACCATCCTTTAATAATGCATCAGTTCCTTTTTTGTGGTTGTAGCAGGAAACTGTTCTCTAGCCTGTGTGGCAAACCTCCAACCCAGCACAGAGAGCTGCTCCAGAAACTCAGGCTGGAGAAGCTGATAGAGGGAGAGTGTTACAGCCACTGGGCACACGGCACTGGACTCACCTTCAGCATCAGGTAATCAGGACAGACTTTACTTAAGGAGCTGCTCAGCACTTTGGGGGAGGTCAGTTTTGCAGCGGAAGCTCATGCAGCCGGATTACACTGTTGTTGCTCTGATATCCATCAGCAGCAGCTGGGAAAAGCAAATGGCTAACTGCTCTCTCTTTCTCTCTGCTCTGCCCACATGACAGTGGTGAAGCCCTTCATTAATGTGGAACCTTGGTTAGAGCTCATCCGCCTTCCTTTTCCCCTCTGAGTTTGTTCTAAAAGCACTTCGGTTTTCTAGAAATCTGTCTTGTGTCTCCTACTTAATTGTAAGTTTTTGTGCCAGCCTCCTGACTTGTCACACCTTCACTTAAGGCTGAACTAAGCCCTGACCAGCAACTTGTACAAGGTAAGTTACTGTCCCACGAGCAAGCTCACATTTTGCCAGATGAAGTAGCAGCAGCAGCAGCAGCATCTAAAATAACGATGCAGCCCTCCAAATATTCGAACACTGGAAAGTTGCACGAGCATTTCTCAACTATCACTTTGTATGAATACAGGCCAGATGGAGCAATACATACTGACATTTCTTGTGCTTTTTGAAAGGGGTCCCTGCCAATAGGCTTCACACATGCTGCCAATCCCACCTGGTCAATGCAGTCATCCATCCTAGGAAGTGGGAATGCATTTGGCTTGGTGGCCGCATCGACCTTTCTTAAATCAGAGCAGAGTCTGGGAGTGTTATCAGACTTTGGGACAAGCAGGCATGGGGAAGCCCAGCAAGACAATAATGGTTCAGCACATATGTTACCTCAGCATCTAAATACTTGTGCATATCAGCAGAAACCCAATAAAAATGCCTGCTAAGGTGCATTACTTGAACACACTCAGAAAACTGTGGTTAGCTCAGCCAACACACTACGTCCAGGCTGCTGCGAATGCCCTAACAAGTTCTCCAAGTTTTTAAGAGCTTCTGTGTTCTTAAGACAACCACACAACAACGCTGTATCAACACTGTCAGACTCCTCCTCCTCATCCTCCTCCTCGTCCTCCTCCTCGTCCTCCTCCTCGTCCTCCTCCTCCTCATCCTCCTCCTCGTCCTCCTTGTCCTCCTCGTCCTCCTCGTCCTCCTCGTCCTTGTCCTCCTCCTCCTCCTCCTTCACCACCCCTGCCCCTGCTAAAGACTGATGAGGAGAAACCACAACAGTGTTAACAGCATGCTACAGGCTGGACACACTGAACTACTTACCCTGGAAACACCTGTCTCATCTGCACCTGAGTAATAAGGCTTAAGCGAGTTAACATGACACAGCTGCGACTTCTTCCTCCGTTCTGGAGTAGAAATCAAATTCTCTGTAGAAGTCTGTCAGAACACTGGATGGGGACCTGAGAACTTACCTTAAAGGGAGACCCCACTATTGGCAGTAAAACCAGCTGCACATCCTGTCTGTCATAAACCATAACTTCTGCTTTGCTAGCTCACCCGCTAAATTCATTCTGTGCCTAAACCCTTTAACACAATAAAGCTTTTTGGAGGACCCCTGGTTTCCCACACCCTTCTCACCAACAAAAACCATATGCTCTGACCTTCAGTTCTGCAACAGGGATTACAGCCTCCAGCAACTCCTTAAAGGAGGGATCTGACTGCTGCTCGGCCACCAGGTCTGCACAAGGCTCTGCAATAACACTCACTTCATCAGATCTGTCATCAATGTGAGCCCCAGAACGTGTCACAGCACAAGCTAGCCCATTACCAGGATTAACATGGATAACTTTCACCAGGAGCTCCAACGCAGACTGTGTTACACACTTCACCCTACACTAGACTCATTAGTAGTCTAATGTCTAGTCTACTGCTTCTTATATAAACCACATTTGGCAAAGAGTCCTGTAGCTAATCATATTTAAATTTTGATTGTTGAAGCACATGAATGTTCTCATTTAAAGCCTGCCTAGATGAGCATGAAAACAAAAGAGGAAATGTCTAACCTACATTATAAGCATGCATAAGAACATCAACTCCTTACACCAGATACATCACTATGATTATATTTCACATTAAAATAATGCTAATTATTTAGTCATTTACTATAGCATAACATTCATTCATTCAAAATATTCTGGTCAGGTGGTCTTCATCAGTGTGCAGTGTATTCTGTATCCATCTACACTCCACTGCAGTTCTACACTTGTTACATGTGGAAAGAAACTTTAATCAGTTACTCTTCTATAACTTAGTTGCCTTTGATGTTTGAAATGATTTAAACTTACTGATTTAACACCTACATCGAAGTAATTAACTTTAATGTGCTACTTTTGGTTGGTTGTAGACTTTCTCACATGAAGCTGCATCTGCTGTCAGAACAGTCAAATCAAATCTAATCTTTATTAAGATCTCACTCTGATCTTGAATTTCCTTTGAAGGCTATTACTCCATCAAAATGTGTAATATTAAAACAATGTGAAGGATGCCTTATCTTAGCAAAATAAGGATGGTTAAACCAGGTTTGAACTCACACAGCTTTAAGTCACAATGTGCCCCCTGCTGGTCAGTAGTTAATTTAAAGAAGAGAAGAAAAAGAAGCACATTTCTTTCCTAAAGACATGCAGTGTGTTCATTACACTGGCCAGCCTCCAATATAACATTAACATTTTAAATTTTAAAGCCCACTGATGAGACTGTGGAGACATGGAGCCTTAATTCAGACACATTCAGGACTGCTTTTGAACGTTTGCTGTTATGTGTGATAAAATTATTCTATACTGGGTTTTCTGCCACAAGCACCACACTATACTATACTATACTATACTATACTATACTATACTATACTATACTATACTATCACGGTAATTAAATTAATAAGAGGTAGTGTGTTTTTCATTGTAAATCCCATTTTGTCTCTTATTAAAGTTGGAAAGTATATATATATATATATATATATATTCAGTACTTATGTCCCTTCAAAAGTTGTCCCACTAAGTGTGAAAGGGTGTGACACTCATTATTGACCCTTCTTACTCGGACTTCCTTAAAGTGAAAGTACAGCTGGTAACAGAGCTTAAATCCTCTACCCCAAATCTGCGTGCTCACCTTTCTCTCACAGCATGCCAAGCTCTTCCCCTTTTTATTCACCAATGGGAGCACACCTGCTCCACCTGTGCACAATCACCTCACCAATGAGCACAACAACTTTCGTTTCCTTGTTTATTATCCTGCCTTCTCAGATGTTGCAGCACTCATCTCTGAGTTTATCAGCTCCTCCAAACCAGAAAAGAAAACTGGCAAATTCTGGAGATGTAGCATTTATAGGCTCCAGTCAGTGTAAACTCAGACTTCAGACGCTTGTTGATATTTTATCAGGGAAGGCTACAGATGATCCCATTGGTTGTTTTGACTGAGAAGCTAAACAAAGCCAGCCTCTTGCACGCCTAGGTTTGGAGTATCCCACACAAACTTTCTGCACCAGCTAGAAAGTCCTGTTTCTCCAAGAAGACCAAGGAAACTCCAGGGAGTCCCAGAGGCAAGATGGACCTGAACAGGTAAGTGCAAAATCTTACTCTTATGACTCATAGGTGCCAGTTTTACTCCAGCTTTTAATGGTACATAAAAAATTGTTCAGCTGTTGTCTCTTTGTTCTAGGTAGCAAATGTTTTGTCACTCAACAAGTAAAATGTTTTCTCAAAAGAATGAATTCCTTTAACATTTTCAATAAGAGTTGTCCTAAATGCATCACTGCAGACCAACATAACATAAGGGTAATTTATGGATAAAATTTCAGAATGAAAATGTGACTGTTATTCACCTAGATGCAGTTAAACATAAAGATTAAATATATCTAAAATATGTCTTACCTGTGACAGAACTAAAGGAGAGGAAATAAAAAAAGTTTTTTTGACTGATATTATGACTTACAACTTTGGTGAATGATCATTTTTGCAGCACAATTTGTATGAAAGTAAAACATAAAATATAGATGATTTGATATTAATGCAAGTCTGCTCTAAATTAACATGATACATTTTGGGTAAACAGGAAAACACTTGTAAAACAGAACTTGGCCTCATTGCAATGTTGATAGCAGATCTAATGTCTGCCCAAGAAAAACTTGAATCTTACACACATCTTCCTGTCAATCTCCCTGAATGATGTTTAAAAAAATGACAGGCCTGAATCAGTATGTAAATTATACGTGACATAAAAAAAGTTATTCCACAGAAGTCGACTTCTCATGAAGGTGGCAATTACACAGAGTCTTGTGAGAACCAGCCTGAGGCAGATTTGGTGGCTTGGCAGCGCTGGATTTTGTTAATGACAGATGGGTTTTGCAGTCACAACATGTCTCATTGTCCCATGTCATTGTTCTTTCATCCTCTCAGTAAGCGACTGGTAGTGGTGGTACCAAATGAAGTGCTGGCCTCCTCTCGCAGAGTGTTCAGCAGCGATGACGAGGCATGGAGGAGCTACCTGGAGAACCCACTGACTGCCGCCACCAAGGCCATGATGAGCATCAATGGAGACGAGGACAGCGCTGCAGCACTGGGGCTGCTGTATGACTATTACAAGGTGTGGCAGTCAAAACGATGATTTAATCACACCATGATAAATCAGATTCATTTTTGATCATATATTTTTATCTTTCTTAACCTGGTTAGGTTCCCAGAGAGAGGAGACGGACCTCCAGTGGACCTGATAACTGTGGCAGCTTGGAGACATTAGACCACCATCCTCAGGCTCTCAGATCAATGCCTGTCAACCTCTCCCTAAACCACAGCACTGCTACAGAATACCACGGCTCCAAGTATGAAACCACTTGCCTCTCATTGGACTCCAGAGAAGGAGTCGGTAAAGCGGAAGGCGGGGCAGCTCTGGCTCTGGCTCTGGTCAAGTCAGAGAGCCAGACTTCCATGGGAGTTTCCTGTTCTGGAGGCTCCTACCGAGAAGAACCCAGTGAGCCAAAAAGGATGCTTTATGAACAGAGCCACTTTAATTTGCCCGGGGCACGGTATTTAAAAGATGAGCAGAGGAGCACCCCAGACAGTCTGTGTGAGGAAGATGAAGGAGAGGTATATCTCTTGCTTTAAAATCCAGCAACATTTTCTACTCAAATTGTGGTTCACATCATGTTTTGTCATTCAAACAGATGTACAACACAGGTCCCTCCTTGGGGGTTGAAGAACTCCAATACAGCCTCTCAAAGTAAGTAAAAACTCACAGATAAGTGGAAGTGTTAAACATACAGACCCCTTGGCAGGCAAGTTTAGCACCCAGACACTTCTAGTACTGATTTCCAAAACTAATGTCAAATTTTGATTCATCAGAGCACAGGACAGTTTTCCTCTTTGCCTCAGTCCATCTTAAATCTCTTGAGCTCTGGCCCAAAGAAGTTGCCAGCATTTATGTATCCTGTTCATATAAGGTTTCCTCATAGCATAATACAGTTTGAACCAGTCTTGATTTTTGGCCTTGTCCATTGAGCAATCTATGAATGACAGACTGTTACTGATGTTATCAACCAATCTTTATTTATACAGCACCACATAACAACAAATGTTATCTGCAGACTCTTTCCAAACAGAGCAGGTCTAGACTGTACTCTATGTTCTATTATTAACAAAGACCCAACAAGACAGGATAAGATCCAGTCCCATCTTACAGACAGGACTCAGTCTGATCTCATCGTAATCCACCATGAGCAGAGCACTTTGCAGCATTTAGCGAGTTACAGTGGCAAGGACAAACTTCCTTAAACAGGCAGAAACCTCCAGCGGGACCAGACTCATGTTAGACACACATCTGTGTGATATTTATGTGCTGTAGATGATAAAATCCCTAACTTCCTTGCAATTTAACGTTGAGGAGCAATCTTTTAAAATGGAAATTAACTTAATTAGTTGGTAGAAGTTCCTCATGGTGTAACAACTTTTTCAGTGTTTTGTGTCCCTGTCCCAACTTTCTTGATTTGTGTTTCTGGCATCAGATTTGAAATAAGTATATACTTTTCATAAAACATGGTTGTCTTTTCACTATTTTCATTGAAATATAGGATTTAAATTATTTGCAAACCATCAAAATCTGTTTTGATTAACATTTCACTCATCATCCCAACTTTTTTGGAATTGGGGTTGTATGTCGGGCATTATTTTCTGTGTTAATGGTAATGAAAGAATGTGACAACCATGCTGTAGTGTGGCTTAGTAATGTTTCTCATCAGACATGGATGTGAACACAGTACTCTTAGAATATATTCATCACTAGGTTTGTTCTGTTCATGGATCTTGTTACAGCGACAGTTTCAGGTACCGTCTGGAGGCCAGCATGTCACTGAGACCGCGGCAGGGAAGTGGACCCATGGCTTACCTGAACAGGGGCCAGTTTTATGCTTTGACCTTGTCGAAGGCCTCCTGCATGTTGTCCTCACATCCGCCCAGAAGCACAGGGCTGGAAAGAGGGCTGCTGCTACCACATGGGCCTAATGGGAGCCGATCCAGCGGAGAGCAATGCATCATGGGAGGCTCTGAGCTGCAGCAAGACAGTATTGTACAGGTGAGGGAAGGGAGATAGATACAACAGTTATTCTATCTTCTTACTTCTCTATACATGTAATATGTTTTTTTACTCATTGTTTATTCAGTTTTAAACACATTTTAAATTGTAAAATGTTTTGTTTTTGTGCTCCACCTTCAGAGTGTTATCATGGTTGTCTTTGGTGACGACAAATGCAGAGATGAGCAGCTAAATAATTGGAAATACTGGCACTCCCGGCAGCACACTGCGAAACAGAGAGTCCTGGATATTGGTATGATGATCCTTGTTACTCTCCTCTCTTACATGCATGCATACTATAAGTTGAGTAGGAGGGGAATAGGCCTACATAAACAGACAATATTTTGAAACTTGAGCAAAAACACTGCAGTAAAAGACAGTTAGAAGAGCCTCCAGGACAATCCTGAAACGTATTGTGAGCTGAAACCTGACACCATTTGAATAACTGTCACTCCTCAGCTCCAGCTGAGCAAAAAGAGACAGTCCATGGGTTTACATTTGCATGAACGTTGACGGGAGGAATTGGTGGGAGCCTGGACTGAGGCCATATCCTGTATGAACAGCAAGAGACAGGCCCCAGCCTGTGGTGGAAAAAAACTCTTAATGGAATGAAGCAAAGGTGTTAGACACTCTGATGGTTTTGTTCATGGCGAGTTCATGCCAGTGCAACGATAGGTTGTGTTTTCTTCTGCTCACATGGTGTTAAATGTTTTAGGATGTGGCCTCAAGATCATTTTTACTCTTTTGAAGCTTTGTCAGTCGGTGAAACTGTCAGGTTTGTTTCTTTTGAAAACACTAAAGCCCCTTTCACTCGAGAAATCTTGATGCTTTTTGAATAATTTCAAATAATTCAGGTCCGGGTATTTTCTAAGAATGCTTTTCACACAACAGGAGATTGTCAGAGTTGTAGCAATAAAGAGAACAAAGCAGGCGGAAGTGAATTGTCGGTTACATTCACCTTTACAGTGACTATTTCAGATCATTATCTGCTGCGTTCACACATTGGTTCCCCCCGACTGAGCTCTGACTTTTGTTTTTCAGCCCTGGCAACAAAAAGTCTGCATAAAGTCAGGTTGGACTCATTTAGCTGTTTGCTTTTACTCATGCACCACACCCAGACAATGCTGGAAAACTCAACTTAGCTTCGCCCTGACCAGCAACGATGATTCAGAAAGAACAATATCATGATAGGTTATTTGCTAATACTTAGTCACAGAGGCCGTTTTACTGCAAAACAAAAACTTGCCTGTTCTCACTCTTGACAACATCTCTATTCCTTTAATTAAAGGGATTTTTATCCTGAATTCAGTGTGTTGACATCATTGTTTTTGAGCCTTACTGACTAACACTGACATCCTCTCTTCTCCTCTTCTTGATTCATGCAGCTGATTACAAAGAGACCTTCAGCATGATCGGGAATGTGGAGGAAATTGCGTATAACGCTGTCTCCTTTACATGGGATGTGGGCGAAGAAGCCAAGGTAAAAAAACAGGAGGAGAATTGTGAAATTATGTTGTTGTACTGCACACAGTGACCCTCAGCCTCTGTTCAGAACGAGAGTCTGCAGGCAGTCAGGTGGAGGTGGATAGAGGTGAAGAGAACACCAGAGTGAGGAAATGTGTGGGCTCCCATGTCCCTGCTGTCTCCTCTCCTTTTCCTCATGTTGTGCAATCTAAATTCTGTGGTTTCTAAACAGAAGAGACGTCCAAGCTTCTGACAAAAAGGAAATTTTTTCTACAAATCATCGGTTCTGTTGTTTTTTGTTGTCTTTGTTGTGGCATAGTGCTGCTGTTGCGAGGCAACAAACATCATCCTCATTGTGATGAGGAATAATGTGTCATGTGTAGAAGCCTCCTGCAGCATTACTCTGTTTGTGTGTTGAGTGGATGGCACTGAGCAGCCACTTATCGCTGCCCTCTGAACTCTTCTCTTCAGAGGGAGGATTTGTGAATGCTCATGAACACAGGACACACGTCATAACGAGCCTCCCCCCCCCCCCACACACACACACACACACACACACACACACACACACACACACACACACACACACACACACACACACACACACACACACACACACACACACACACACACACACACACACACACACACACACACGGTCACTAGTAGCAGAAACTGGTGTTACTGCAGAAATTGAAACGGCTGAGGTCTGTGGAGGTGTCAGTTTGTAGAGGTGTGTAGGAGGCTCGTTTGGGCTCCAGGCTTTTCCAGCAATCAGCTCTCACCTCTGCAGGTTCAGACACGATGCTGTAATTGCTGCATAGTGGGAACATTTTTGTTGAGTAGTGGTGTGGAGTCTTTACTGTTAGTTGTCTCTGTTGACCTGCTGCTCGGGCTGTTTTTCCCGTTTAACCAGAAACCTAATCAGAAGTTTATATTGGTTTAAATGCTTTGGCATTGAGTGAGTGTCATCCTGAATCATGGGAACCTTTTCCATTATATAAATAAGTGTGTGTGGTTACAGTGCACGCTTAGTTTTCAATACTCAATGGATTGTTCTGCGATTTGGGGGAGGTGTTGTGACCTCTTAAAGGCTTAGCTTCATATTTTAGGAGCTTTGGAGCAAAGACTTGGATTTCTTTAGAGCACTGTTTCAGTAAGTGAAACACGGACCTCTGAATAAAGATAACTCTCAGGCCTGTTTGTCAGCCTATAAAACATGGAGCAGAAGGAGTGTTGAGAGGTGGTTGGACATATTTGCATTTCTGAGTGTTACTTCTGGCCTGTGAACTGTGCCTGCTGAAGTGAGTCATGATCTCATGACCTTCCCGCTCATCGCTGCAGGTCGAGAGTCATCAGTGAACAAAGTGATCCTTCACTCTAACTCTTCAACTGAGACAGACCGGCTTTAAAGATAAAGAGCTGCAACTGACCGGATGGAGATTGTGGAAAAGACTTAACCATACTATTCGATGTTTCCCCGCTAAGAGAATTAAGTCATCCATTTCCTCGTTTCTGATTCTCACACTGTTCCTTTTAGTTCAGTATTCACATCCCACTGTGCTTCCTTTCTAACCACTTTTCATGCACTGATGTTATGGTACAGCTGTTTCAATATGAGGATACTTTTTTAAAATCAAACCCTGAACAATCAAAAAGACAAAAGCTCCAATCAGAGGATACAATTTCTTCTTTTTATGACGTTTGTTTTCCAGGTCCTCATCTCTGTGAATTGTTTAAGCACAGACTTCTCCTCACAGAAAGGTGTGAAAGGGATGCCTCTCATTATCCAGATAGACACCTACAGCTACAACAGCTGCAGCAGCAGACCTATCCACAGGGCCTCTGCTCAGATCAAGGTCTTCTGTGACAAGGTGAGGATGTCTCGTTGGCGCTGTCAGCTGTCTGGTCTGTGGGGATGAGATCAACTTGGGTCAGCTGTTTTTTGTTTTCTTTACATTCTGCATCTTGTGTGGTCTGCAGGGTGCTGAGAGGAAGCTTCGTGATGAGGAGAAGAAGCAGCTCAGGAAGAAGGTGAAAGGTAAAAATAGATCCTTTTAGTTTCTTTAGACTTTGATGAGCTTGATTTAAAATCCACACAAACAAGGTAACAAAGCACCTCCCCTTAAAAGCAGATAATTAACCCACTCTCTCTGGATCAGGTAAAAACAGCAGCTCAGGGCTGACCTCTCCGGTTAAGAGGGCTGATCACACGCTGTTAAAAACCGTGACGGACCTGGACTCACAGCCGGTTCTCTTCATTCCTGACGTCCACTTTGGGAACCTGAAGAGAGCCGGGCAGGTGAGGAGTCTTTGCCTGTCTCATGGTCATGCACACACACACACAGCATGTCCAGTCTTGTGGTGTGCCTCACGTTCACCTTTGACTCCATTCACAGGTGTTTGCCTTCAACTCAGGGGAGATCAACAGAGAGGCGTGAGTTTCATTCTGATCTTCTTTTAACTTTCATTTGACGCTGCTTGCTGCACAAAGCTCTTTTGTGTGATATCTTAATGGAGCGTCTAATGATCAATCATCACTTTATTCTGTTTTTCTGTAGCATACCCTTAAGTTAATCATGTGTATGTGTGTGTGTGTGTGTGCACGTGTGTGTGTCAGAAGTGGTGTTCTTGTGAAAAGGGTGTCACCTCCTACTGAGAAAAATGCCTGCCCACCTCTTCCCAAGAAGCCCAAAGTGGAACAGGAAAAGAAAGGTGTGTAATGTTCTGTGTCTCAGGTAATAAGGCTGCTGTGGTTAAAAAAATCAGTGGAGAAGACCCACAGTCTACATTCTTCAGGCACATCTCTTATTTCAGCTATGGTGTGTACAGGACTTGTGTTTCTCTGGTGTGTGGGGGCTCAGTTATTCTGAATGAGATACTTACCTGAGTACCAACACAGAAGTTTGGCCATACAGCGCTGCCATTGTAATCAATCTTTATTTGCACTTTGCAGCATTTAGCAAGTTACAGTGGCAAGGACAAACTTCCTTTAACAGGCAGAAACCTCCAGCAGGACCAGACTCATGTTAGACACACATCTGCTGAGACCGTGTTGGAGAGAGGGATAGAGGGAGATGAAGAGAGAGAGAGAGAGAGAGAGAGAGAGAGAGAGAGAGAGAGAGGGAGAGAGAGATGATAGTGGTGAGACGGATAGTAGTAGATGTAGCAGTTGGAGTTTGGCATGTCCACAGCAGCAGAAGAACCTACGAGACAAAGGAGCTCAGGGATTCCAGAAAGGACTATGGTTAGTAACTTTAATGGGACAGGAAGACTTAAAGGAAGAGTTAGGCAGAGAAAGGGAAAGACAGGATCTTAGTGTCAGTCCCCCAGGCAGTCTAAGCCTATAGCAGCATAACTAAGAGCTGGTCTGAACCTGAGCCAGCCCTAACTATAAGCTTTATCAAAAAGGAAAGTTGCCACACAACCAGTTTTAAGAAAGTCTGATCCAAAGGTTCTTAAAATTAGCAACGTTATGTGATACAAGTGGCCTACCTGCAACGGTGTAGTGGATAGCTTAGCTTCGGTTCTGTTTCGCCAATAACATGGATCAGCTAACTAGCTTACTTCAAGTATCTCACACAATCCCACTTCAAAAATACAAAGCTTTACATCTTTATTTTTGCTTCACTATTTCACTGAATAAATGAATGAATGTCTTTACCTCGTCTGTTCCACGCCTACTCAGTTCTCCTGTACGTGAGAAAGGAGAGCGATGATGTGTTTGACGCCTTGATGTTGCACACCCCGACGCTCAGAGCGCTGATTGAGGCCGTGAGTACTGCGTTATCTCTCTCGGTCACATTGCCTCAAACGGCTCTTTTTGAAAAAATGAATGATGACATTAAGAAAGGGCTTCAGGTGTTTCAATATGTTGAAAATGTGCTGTTTCTTTACAGATCTCAGAGAAATATGCACTGCCTGTTAACAAAATCAACAAAGTTTACCAGAAGAGCAAAAAAGGGTAAGTATGCTGAACTGTGTAAGACTTCAGCCTTTAGCTTTTATGGATGCTTAGGTACAAAGTTTGCTCTTAAACTAAAACTAAGAAGCTATAATATCTTCCATCTTTGCCATTATTGTTTAGCTTGTTAGCATTTTGACATTTGCTGTCGTTAGTCCTGCAGTAATTTAGTAAGAAACAAAGGTGGATTCATAGAAATCTCCTGAGGGTGTTTCTGGATCTAAAATCTGGATCTAATTTCGTGATAATCTACCCAACAGCTCTCTAATCACACACGACAACCTCACATCGCCACCAGATTAAAAGCTGGAGGGAAAAAAGCCAGCCAATGAAAAAGTGTTGTGCCAGTACTTCAGGCAGATTCTCTGATATGTTTCTGGATATTTGATATGAATATGAAAGAAAACAGGCAAAGGATCAGCTGAAACTGAAAATTGTCATCCAAAAAACAAACATTTGATGCTTTGAACATGTTCCTATCTTCCTCCTCATGTTCCTGTCTTCCTCAGGGTCCTGATGAATGTGGATGATAACATCATCCAGCACTACTCCAATGAGGACACATTCATCCTGGCCATGAAGAGCTCAGCAGACTCCTTGCACATCACTCTGTCAGAAATCTGATGTTTTTTTGGAGTGACGCTTTCCCCTCGCAAGGATGAAGCAGCTGCTTACGAGAAAACATGTGGAAGTTCCCAGATTTGTGTCTCTGGGAGGGAACACTCAAAGACAAGCAGTGTACAGTGTTTTAACTTGTTGTGTCTCCTGAGATAGACGCTTTGACATAACTTCATAAGGTGCTTTTGTATTGTTCTGTACATATGTGACCATTTTATGATGTACCCGTTTCACGTCAAGTCTCTAAGTCAAAGCGATCTTTCTTTATGTCATTGTTTATTGATTACACATTTTTACTGCATACTTAATGTTCCAGTTGGTGCCAGTGGATGAGAGTTACCAGCTTGTGGTGGCATGCTGGGGTCTCAGACTCTATAATTACACTGTTACAGAACAAGACTGCCATCCCCAGGATATCATTAAACCGTTCTCCCTTCATAGATTTATTGCTTTCATTCTCAGTGAAGAGATTAGACTCGTTAGTGTCACTGATCACTGAAGACCCAGCTACCACATACGACTGCAGCTCTTTTCAGTCACTCTTTTCCTTTGCATTTCCAGAGTTAGCATCTATTTACCGAGTGTCTGAAACCTACACTTGCTTCAAACTCCATGAAGTAAAGTCTTTTGAATTTGCCAATAAATATAGTTTTATATGTAGTGACTGTCTTGACTGATTTGTTTTATATTTAACCAAAGTTGTTTTACTTAATACCTTTTTTTACTGCTTAAAATCTGCTCATCCATCTCTCCTGTTAGGGTGCACTGTGGTTGTATATAAAGAAACCTTCTGCATGTCCTCCCTCACTCTCTACTCCCCACATTTCCAGTCTCTCTTCAGCTGTCCTGTCAATGAAGGCAATAATAATAATACAAATAAAAGCTTAGATTAGCAGTAATAAATGCAGCTACAAGACATAATATACTAAATGCTTAATTGATGACCTAAACGTCTCCCCTGCATTCCAAAAAATGTTACTGGTATAATTTTAAACGAGTATTTTTCCATTTTAACATTTGATTGGTCGTCTTTGCACTATTCTCAATTTAATACACATTCTAAAATATTTCAATCCGTCCATCCATTTTCGTCCTCTTATCCAAAATCGGGTTGCGGAGGCAGCAGTCTAAGCAAATCGACCCAGACATCCCTCTTCCATCAACATTTTCCCAGGCCAGTTGGGATATGTAGTCCCTCCACCGAGTTCTTGGTCTACCCCGAGGCCTCCAATCCAGGCGGATGCATTCAGGAGGCATCTTCATCAAGTGCCCGAACCACCTCAGCTGACTCCCTTCGATGCGTAGGAGCAGCGGCTCTGCTCCAAGCTCCTGACCCTATCTCTAAGGCTGAGCCAAGCCAACCTTCCAAGGAAACTGGCTTGTATCTGTGATCCTCTTCTTTCTCTAAATGATTTCTCTAAATCACATTGTGTTTTTATCACTAACTCTAAGGCAATTGGGGTTGTATTAGAATCTGGCTTATATTCTCAGTCTGCAAAAAAAGCACTTTTTTGTGATGTGTGCACTCTAGATTGTTAGTGTGGGGATCATTTAACAACTGGAAAAGAGACTGTGTGATTTAAGTAGTCTACAAGGACAGAGAGCTCTGGTTGTTTCTAAATTAGCTAACTGTCACCTTTAATAGTTGTTTTTACATACACTACCAGTCAAAAGTTTGGACACCTTCTCATTCAAAGGTTTTTATTTATTTTAATTATTTTCAACATTGTAGATTAATACTGAAGACATCAAAACTATGAAATAATCTGATTTTACCATAATATGGATTACAACAGTAGTCAAATAGAGCTATCCATTGTGTACTAACCCTACCTCAGAACAACACAACTGATGGTCTCAAACACATTATGAAGGCAAATCATTCTACAAATGAACTCTTGACAATGCTCATGTTAATTAGAAACCATTCCAGGAGACCACTTCATGAAGCAGACTGAGAATACCAAGAGTATGCAAAGCTGTCATGAAGGAAAAAGGGGGCTACTTTACAGAATCTAAAATATAAAACATATTCTGCTTTGTTTAAAACTTTTTTGTTAATTAAATAATTCCATATATGTTCTTTCATATTTTTGATGTCTTTGGTATTAATCTACAGTGTTTCAAATAATTAAAATTAATACAAACCCTTGAATGAGAAGGTGTTTCCAAACTTTTGACTGGTAGTGTAGATGCACACTTTTTTATTGATATGATATATCTGCATTCTTGCAACAAGTTAACACGTATTAAATCTGTTCAGTCATGCGGTCAGTGATAACATGAAGCACACACCACATTCATGTTTGCACACATTAAACTGTAAATTTAATTCTTGCCTTTGAAAGTCGACCAAAAAACAAGATTCTGTGTTCCAAAACTGCAGTCACTGAATACAAGATACCATACAAAACCTACAAAATGCAACAATTACAAACATTTTGTTCAACAGATAACAATTGTACAGTATAAATTTATACAATACTGTTTTTGTTTAAGTTGGCACTTAACCGCAAGATGCTAGAAATGTTACACCTGAAGGAGCTTTATAAAAAAACAAGACAAGGTCATTTAAAATACAATAAAAGCAACACATTGTGACAGTATCACTGCAGTAGTTGTTCTGGGCTTGTTTGTCTGCATCTTTTTTTTTATCTTAACAAGAAATAAACAGCAGTTCTTTTATAAAACATTCAAAACTTTGTGTTGGAGAACATTGTAATAAGTGAAACAGCTTGGTTCTACCCTGCAGAGGGCTCAGTTACATTCAGGTGAGACTCACAGCGGTCCTTCTAAGATTCAGGGAGGACACTTCTTTTGTTTCACTTCTTCTGTTCTTTTAAGGTAAAAATAGAAGGAGAGGTGGGGTCAAATCCTTCGTTTTGAGTTTATTGGATTCATATTTAGATGGTAGCACCGATGTGTGCTATAAGAATGCTACGTGTTGTTTGTAATACTGTAAACTGTATTCTGTTTTGATGCAAATGTACTCAGCATCTCGACTAAAGAACTGATCAAACTCTGAGTACATCTGTTACAGTGTTAAAATGAATCAGCTCCACTTAGAAAAAAAGCTCTCGGCTGTGACGACCGAGCCGTGTCTTCATTTGTAAAGATTCTTGTGCATTGTGGTCCTCTTAAAACTCCTCTGTTCATATGAACCCTAGGATGTGTCAGCTTTGGCAGTCAATACGCTGCAGTAACACTGACTACTGGTAGTACTAATGATGAAAACACTAACATACAGAAGCAGGCACGGAGCTGGATTTGTGACTGGCTAAATAGCTGCTGATATCCATAAAAATACACAGAACACACATGCGCTTAAGTCACATGCATACGTGTTATTTAGTTTGTTCACCTCTGCGGCCCACTGTTCACGACTGATTCAACATGCGGCATTTAAAAACATCTAAAAGGGAAGTTCGAAGAAGAATCTCTGCTCATATTTGTGTCAGAAATGGAAATGGCTTGCATGCTTAACATTCTGCAACAGCTTCAATAAACATCTTTTAAGTATCGAACATTTCTTATGAACCGAGCAATCTGGACTTACAATTTGAGGTGCACTTTAATATATCTACATTGTACTCAGACTTTAAGGACTAGTTTTCTATCCTCCCTAAGCAGGAGCGCTCTGACGCCCCGCCTCTCTGAAACTTTAAAATGTTACTGATGTGAAAACCACCGGGACAGACGATGGTTAAAGGGATGTGTTGCATCCTTCATTACATCAGTGAGATTTCACAAAACAAACTACCGGGTTGGGCGCCTTTGCATCGTAGCATGTTACATTTTCATGTAATTTATGTCCCCAGCACAAAATAAGAAACAAAATCTACCAAGTTTGCAAAATACATAAACACACGTACACATTCTCACAGTAGAAAAAAAGGAAACTAAAAGCAGTACTCGCTCTGAGTTAAGGACAAACTTCACAAGTCCTCTCTGCAGATTAAATAATACCACCTACAGTGAGAGCTGTTATTTCATACCATCATCTCCTCTCTCTCTCTTTCTCGTTGCCTCATGCACACGCTCTGTCTATGATACACATACAGATGACAGAGGGTCTGTGTGGCCCCTGCTGGAGCCTTGGATGGCACAGAGAGCCACGCAAAGACACAGATACAGAGACTCCAGTTTATGCTGTATTTACAACCTACTGTGATCTTTCTATTTACTCTGACATGCCTAAAGGAGGACTGAGGGATCATCATCATCAACTACAATCTGCAGGTTTTTGTTACTGGGATGAGGGATCTGGAAGCTTAGGTTCAGGTTCAGTCTTTGTTGAACTCAGGAGGGTTTACATAAATAGCTCAGGGGGGGTTGACTGGAATATGTGGCTCTGTTTGTTCATCTTTGAAGTCCTCAGTGCATATTAAAAACCTTTCATCTTCATCGTCATCAGCTTGTCATTCTTCATCAGTCTGCTCCTTAGTGGAGAGTTAAGGGCATTGAGAGTCACCCATAGAAGCACTGCAAAGAGACAGAGAAAGGTTAATGGTATCCACACACAACAACTGCATGACATGGCACTCAGATTCCCACACCCAGGTACTATTTGCTAAAATGCTTCCCCTGGTGGTGCTACCTGCTCAAGGCCTCAGGAGTGCACTTATTGACAAATTACATTTCAATACAGACATCAGTTATTACCTGATTTAATAAACTTGCTATAATAGATTACATTTTTTGTCTGTGTTGAGTAAGGGTCTGTGTCCACTAACAGTGTTTTTGCCCTATTTTCTGTACCAAACCAACCCAGCACAGCCTTTTCAGCACTCAGTGCCATGAGCACAGAAATGCCCTCAGCATGTTGAGTTATTTTTTGTTGCTGCGCTCATCAATCTTCCTCACCGACCTTTCTGAGGTACACTTTCCATTGGTAGAACTACTGCTAAAGCTACAACACTACATCTTCTTATTGTTTCTATGTTTTCTTTTTTAAATTCCATAAATAAAGGCAAATATTAAGAACGAAGGGCAGTTTGAAAAAGAGGCGGAAGTAGAATAAACTTGTCCCCATAACATCCTTAAACTCAGACCACTCAGTGATTCATTCAGAATAATGAATGTACAATAACTATAAGGCTCAGAATAAATCGGAGTGGTGAGTGACTACACTGTCCTTTAGAATGTAGATTATGCTGATATGACCTACACATGGCTTTCTGAGAAGACAACAAAAACAGGCCTCTTGTCTGATTGACATCTGAATTATTTTTAAATATATAATCTATGACTGTCCAAGTACGTGTTAATTTTGATTTTGATTTATCATTGAGATGACGATCTCATGATGATCACAGCAGACTAAATCCACTGAAATCAAATCACTGAACTGCTTACAGCAGCTTTATAGCAAACTTATTATTATTGTTTACTATCATTATTATCATGATTAATATTTAATAATAAAATAATTGTTATTTGCATTATGTATGTATTTTATTATTATTATTATTATTATTATTATTATTATTATTATCATTATTATCATCACGTAATGTTACTATTTATGTATATTTTATTATTATTATCATTATTACCATGTAGTATTACTATTTATCTATTATTTTTACATTATATTATAATTATTATTAGCATCATTTTTATGAGTATATAGTCTTTTTTTTAATTATTATTAATACTATTTTGTATAATTATCATTATTATTATTATCAATTATAATGAGTATTATAATATCATTATTACTATTATTATGTATTATTATCATTATTATTCATATTATTTACATTATGATTATGATTATTATTCCATTAATATTTTAAGAATTATTATTATTATTATTATTATTATTATTATTATGTATTAATTCATTATTGTTTTTTATTATTAATATTATGATTCTTATTATTATCACAAAAGACTTTACTGCAGGGCTCATGCCTGATCACAGCTACTCCAAAGGTCTGAGTAAAGACAGATAAAACCTGTGAATATCAAGTCTGTCATTTTATATAAACACTGCTGATAACAAGCAGGAGTCTGACAGTAACCAAGAATAACAACTAAATGACCTTTTAAGCACTCGCAGTAGAATTTTCTATCCTCTCTGTTTCAAACTATTGAAACCTGTTTGATAAGTTCAAACACTCAAACAGAGATTCAAAAACATCCCTGAAGTTCAGAAGTGTAAAGCTGTTGTTTCTGGGTACTTAAGATGCCTGGTTTCATGAAAGCAGCCTTAACTTCTGATTGATTTTTATTCAGTAATCAACTTCTGTGTTAAATGTAAAGAACTACATCTCGACTTCTCATGGCGGCTGAGGGATCCTTTAAATCTTTGAAAACACCCGTGAAGAGGCAACACTGATGCTCGGGTCTAAACTTTGGAAAGGACTTGGTTTCATAAGAGAATACTTGGAATCTTTACAAGAAGTGCCTCCACAGACAGTGCTTCAGAAATCCTACACATGGGGGTTTTAAATGTAAGAAGCTTCTTCAGAGCATCAACACCTTCCACAACTGCTCCAAAATAACAGACCACCTCCCACAAAGTCTCTAATACCAGTCCATGAAATACAATCAGTCACAAAGCTAGTGACACGGTGGATGACCCAGCCCACATCCTGCACGGCGCTCACAGGCTCTGAACAGCTTCCCTCTAGCAGAAATCATCACAGCCCGGGAGGCTTGGCTGCTCGTAGGAGAACCACCGTCATTCCCGGGGCTGATCCTCCGCCTCCCTGCTAACAGCTCTTTCTCAAACTAACACCATCAACCGCCTTCATATTCTCACCCAGCTGAACTCGCAGCACAGTCCTGCTTTCAGAAAGTTAAGTTTGCAGAAGCTTTAACTGATAGTTCTACTGCAGGTGCAAAAGCTGGATTTGGGTCTTACAGATTGTGTTGATGCCTCGGGTTTAGAACTGTCCGGCGCTGCTGGGGTCACACTGCAACAGGCGGACTATGGAGGGGTCGCTCTTCGCTCCTTTGATGAACTCCTCCAAAGACAGCTTACCTAAAAAAAACAAACAGCAGCAGCCAACTTCAGAAGAGAATTTATAGTTTTATTTTGACTTGTGAGTGTATAGAAGGAAACTAAGGCACAGTGAAGGTGCTGAGGAAACAAGCCTCTTCATATAAAAGGTGCATCTAAACAAATTAGAATACTTTGAGATCCCCCCCCCCAATTTAATTCACAAAGTTAAGATTTCATCAATTCCATCTTCATTACGTACAGAGTTAAATATTTCAAGCCTTTTTTTGTTTTGATTTTTTTTATTTTGGCGTATAGTCTGTGAAAATCAGAAATCCTGTATCTCAAATGATCAGAATATTTCCTGACATCAATCAAAACAAGCATTTACAATACAGAAATGTGATTGTTCTGAAAAAAACATTTTGTTTTACACTTAATATTTGGTTGGGGCTCCTTTACCAAGACAATCCCGAGATGTTATTGTAGCCCAAGTCACTTTAATAGCAGTCTTTAGCTTGTCTGTATTTTTTGAATGAGGTGTTTCTCGTGTTTCTCCTCTTGA
Source organism: Notolabrus celidotus (assembly GCF_009762535.1). Lineage (NCBI taxonomy): Eukaryota > Metazoa > Chordata > Actinopteri > Labriformes > Labridae > Notolabrus > Notolabrus celidotus. Next base: position 26,041,666 of record NC_048283.1, on the reverse strand, counting down.
AATCACCTCATAGATACTTTCTGGAGGTCAGGTCAGGTCAGGAGAGTTGGCTGGTCACTCACAAAGGACAGGAATATCATGGTCAGCAAACCATGTGGTAGTAATTTTAGCTTGACCAAGAAATACATGATATTTAATCTGTTTGAATATTTTAATTCAAACTCATAATTCAAATACTTTCATAAGTTTTTATCTTCTTTTGTAGATGTGGTCCATAATCAAAATTAAAATAATTTCTTAAATATCTTATTTAAAAAATGTAACTGATTCAAAGTATTATAATTTGTGGAGATGCACCTGTAAGAACAAGTGTGACACAAATTAAAATCTCTAGAAGATGCATGTTTTAAAAAGGTTCAAGGAACACATATACCCCGGACTCCTACACATTTTCTACTTTAAAATCATTCATATTATTCATACTTTACCTTCATTTTTAGAGTTCTCTGTCAATGTTATTTGACACCAAAATAGAAATTTGTACCTATCTTGTTCACTCACTCTGATTTCCTACAGAGAAAGTTAATATCTACCTCTCAAACACCTCTGTTAAAAAAGAGAAATACCTACTCGTCTTACTTTACCATCACTTATTGAATAATTACCATATACATTTTTCTCCCCATAATTTTTATAAATTAGAACCAAACAAAGTTTAACAACCTGCAAAACACACAGAGGAGCACTGTATTTCAACTCATTAAACTAAGCCAATCAAAGACATCGCTTGCTCTGACAAATAAAACAATAATGTCACTAAATGAGATGATTTATACATTTTTTGTAATATTCTACAGTAAAAATGTGTCTCATGATATAAGATTTCCAATCCATGTCAGTGCGATGAGTGAGAACCAAGAGACTGACAGACTTTAAAAACCTTGGACAGTCGTAGCTGGAAGTGTCTTGGGTTTAAACATGTTCATTGTTTTGGTACAGGACTTTATTGAAATGAAACAAAACTCTAGCTGCATGGTGTTCTCATAACTGAACTTGTGCATCCTAACAATGACTTTTCACCAACAGATGGCAGTGTTGAGTAGCCTCTTGTTCCTCCTGTTCACACTGAGCACAGAGACTCAACATACCGCCATTGATGCTCACTCTTCGTGATTGTCATGAGAGCAAAAGTGAAACAGCTCAGGTCTGCTCCTTCACTCGTATTGTGTTACCGTTTTTCTCTTCCTCTACCTTCCTCTCCTTCCTCATCCCCCCATGAGCTCACACCACATGGTTCCTCCCTGTCCCCCTCTCGATTCCTCTCCTTTCCTATCTGTGTGCTCTGCTCAGGATTATCACTGGAGTGTTGTGCTGCATGATCATCCTCGGTAGCAGAGTATTGTGATTGACTACTACCTCAGGTCAGGTGTGATTTCTGTAGTTAGTACACTGATACTCCAGGCTGGAGGGCTCTACGAGTGCCTCTGTAGTGGACAGGGACAACAGCTGCTGGTGAGCCAGGTGGCTTTGACAAGCTTTAAAACGCTCATTGTTTTCTTTTCACCACTGAAAACCATCGCTCAATAAACTAATGAATCTGGTTTGATTTGTTTGGTGTTGTTGTAGAGAAGAAGATGGTTCTGGAGGTCAGGAGGTACAATCCTGGACATCGTCTGATATCAACAAGTCAGACTCAAGGACTTGAAGATTCCTGTCCTTTCTTTCCTGTGTCCTTCACTCAGGACTATCCATCCTCTTTGAGTATCTACAGTTGCAGTGTGATGCATGCAACTACCACCTCAGGTCAGGTGTGATTTCTGTAGTTAGTAAACTGATGCTCCAGAGTGGAGGGCTCTACAAGTGCCTCTGTAGTGGACAGGGATAACAGCTGCTGGTGAGCCAGGTGGCTGCGACAAGCTTTAAGCTCTTTTTGTCTTGAAGACCAGACAACGTGTCACAAACTCCACCATCATGAAGGAAGATAAACTCATCCTACCGTCCCTGTTGGTGTCCATCTGCCTGAAGATCTTCTCCGTCCTCTTCTCAGGTGTCGACTCGTCTTCAGGCATCTTCATCACAGACGACACCATCTTATAGATCGCCTAAAAGAGACACAAGAGAGGTCAAACAATCAGTAGTTATAAAGAAAGTCTCAAAAAATGTGTATCTAATGAGAGACGTTTAACAACATGTGCACACTGGCTTTGTGATGCATTCAAAGACTAACTTCAACCATAGACCTTTCTGGAGTCCCTGAGCTCCCTTGTCTTGTAGGTTCATCTGCTGCTGTGGACGTGCCAGATTCCAGCTGCTACAACTACTACTATCCGTCTCACCACTATCATCTCCCTCTATTCCTCTCTCCAACACGGTCTCAGCAGATGTGTGTCTAACATGAGTCTGGTCCTGCTGGAGGTTTCTGCCTGTTAAAGGAAGTTTGTCCTTGCCACTGTAACTTGCTAAATGCTGCAAAGCTGCAAAAATGTTTCCTTGATTACATGGCGTAGAAATTGATTTATTGCATATCCTGTATCTTTCCACTTTAATTATTGGATGTACAGTAGCTATAGCCCCATCATGTCCGGACTAACAAGATACAAGATAGGAATTCTGATACATGAATTTAACATATCCACTTATGTGCCCTACTTTCTCAAATATAATTAATCCTCTTGTAAACAGCAGCATTATGTCCACTGTCGGGTCAGTATCTATAAGCGTACATTAAGTAACTGGCTTATAATCCATAACCCTGAACCCTGATGTGCACAGGATAACCTCTGCAGCCCAGAGCTAATGCAGCATTTCAGATGATGATAAGTTGATTACATGTTGCAGACAGTGCTCCTCTGATCTCTGATTGAATGTATTTGCGTGTGGAGCAGAGACAGTGCTGCGTCTCCTCAGCGTTGCGTTTGTTGCGTTGCAGGTGGTTTGATGGTAAACAGTGAAATCACAGCCTATTCTCTGTGTTTCTAATAAAGAGGTGGATATGAGGGGAATGGGAGCTGACACGTGAACAGAGGAGGGCTGATTGTGATTACAGTGAGTGCTCTGAGGGCTTTAAATAGGTTCTGCTTATGACTTCTGCTCCACAGTAGCAGGGCGGCTCAGCTCTGGGTCACCGTAGCCCGAGAACATGAAGCAGCCTCGGTTATTGTCAGTCTTAATTTCAGTTTGGAGGAAGGTCTTATTAATCCATCCTTTAAACTACGGAGAGTGTGAAGAACATGCAGCCAATAGTACATGTCAGGGATTTAGCATTCGGTCTAATCCAGACCAACCCAATGCAATTTGGTTTTAATCCCCAAATTACAAGCAACCAACAAGAACAGAAATTATAGAGAGAGCACGGCGCCCTAAATATCTCTGACTACATTCAAGGCTGCAAGGGGAGGACAGACTTTTTCAGAACTCACTATTCTGTTGCCAGAGCTCATCTGTGTCCAAAAACTATTGAAGAACTCATGAATGAGCCACAACACTGAAGTGAGTTACCTATTCCTTCTGTTTTATAATAATAATAATAATAATAATAATAATAATAATAATAATAATAATAATAATAATAATAACTTTATTTATATAGCACCTTTAAAAACAAATGTTTACAAAGTGCTTTCACTAACAAAGCATGGTTCAAATAACAAAGTAAACCTTTTGACAGACAGAAAGGAGGAATTTTAACAATGCAAAACAGAATACAACATGAGGTTAAAAAGGATATACATGAATTAAACAGAGTGAAATGGTGTGACAATAGACCAATAAATCAGTGTTTAAGAGGTTTATCAAAGATAAATAAATAAGATAAATAAAAATAAAAATAAATTAATAAAATTGGCTAAGTAAATAAAAGCATTAAAAGGACAACAAAAGAGGTTTTCAGAATGAGAGGACGACATCACTTCAGGAAAATTAGAAATAGTGAAAACAATAAATTGGGAACGTTAAAATACTAAATGAAAAAACTGAAAATAAATTAAAACAATAAATAATCAAATAAAATTTAAACAATTATTTAGTTTGATAAAAACTAAAAATAATTTTAAAAATAGAAGTGAAAGCAGTTAGAAGGATGAAGTCACATAAAAGCAAGTCTGTAAAAATGGGTTTTAAGAGGAGATTTAAAAGATGTCACTGACTCTGCGTTCCTTATCTCCTCGGGGAGGTCGTTCCAAAGTTGAGGGGCTCTGATGGAGAAAGCCCGATCCCCTTTACATTTGAGCCTCGACTTTGGAACAACCAAAAATGCCCCACCTGAGGATCTAAGGCCGCAAGATGGCTCGTAATTTGTTAGGATTTCTGTAATGTAGTTTGGGGCGAGACCCAGGCAAACTTTAAAAGTGGTTAGTAAAATCTTAAAATCTATTCTAAAACGCACAGGAAGTAAGAGGAGAGAAGACAGGACAGGAGTGATGTGATGTTGTCTGTTAAAACCAGTTAGAAGCCGAGCTTCTGAATAACACGCTCTTTATGTATTTGTACTTAATCCCACACACTGTCATGCTGTTGAAAATATTCCCTTGAGTTTTAAATGTGTGTGAGGAGGCCACTTTGGGGATGAGCTATATGAAAACCATCTTAATGTATGTGCATGGTTTCTTACGGAGCAGCTGCTGCAGAGGGAACATATCAACAGCTCAACATCATGTACAATGTATCAGCTCAACTGGACATTATGCTAGCAATGGGATGAATTTATACTAAATAGTTACTTTAGTACTTTCATCACTCTGTGTGCTCCAGTTTGTGCAATCACTGCCTGTGAAGCGTTCAAACCCTCCCATCAAGTAGATGTTATGAGCGGCATAGACAGAGTAGGCCAACAGGATTGTGGGATAGATATCACATCACTGAAGTGAGAGCCCTGACAATGTGGTGTTGATGAACGACAGCCAGACAAAGATGGACCAGCAAGTCCTGATCCATCTTTATGCAGCGAGACAACAGGACGATGAGGACGACGTGCCAACTAACATAGCTTTTACTTTGCTGCTTAGCACGCACCAGGTGGGAATATCTCTCCTGTTTGTTCAAGTTGTCCAAGCATCCTATTAGTCAAGTGAAGTCAAAATACGGCCTCAGTTGGTACTGGCATACTACGGTGGTGGAGTCGAGGCATGCACAGAAGCACCTTCTGCTGGAATAAACATTTAAATGATCAATAAAACAGCAGAGATTCTCAGGTCGGTGAAACCTACAGCTGAACAGACTATTGTGACGGTTTGAAGCAGACACTCATGGCTGTGAAAAGTTCAAGGACGTTACGTTTTCTCTCACCATTCCTCCTCTCTCAGGAGAACTCAGGATTTGTCAACAGAGCTGGTATTAGTCATCTTTTTAAAAACTAAACCCGATCCTCTTTCAGCAGATTGACAGTTTCCAGTCTGTGAAGAAACTTGGAGTTTAAGTTGAGAGACGGCATCGGCGCTCTTTATACAACCAAGGCAGGCCGAATCATGATTGGTCAATACTACTTGGACTTCAAATTGACACCAGAGTGCTTCGGACAACTAAGTCAGAAACAGTTCATACCCAAACAAACACAACTAGTCTGATCAGAGGATTTGGCGACAGATCAGAAACACTGAATAGACCAGTCTTATCTCTCACACTCGTCTGAGGTGGCTGAAGTTTCAGGCAGAATAATGCTGACGCGTGTTTTCCAGGTTGATCTTTTTTTCCTGCTGTATCCACACAACAAAAATGAAACTTCATTGGCTTTCTTTAATTTATCTTCACAAATGACACCCTGCCAGCTGGTGTGTCCTTATTCTCTTTTTGTCTGTCTCCTTTTGTGCCTCTTTCAAAGTTTGTCTGTACTTCTCTCAGAGTTTTAGCAATGAAAACTACCTGGATATTGCCTCCTATCTGCAGGCTATCCTCTTCTCGTGTCTGTGAAGTAGGTATATATCTTTTAGGGCTTGCAGTGCAATAAAGCTCAAAAAATGGTGACAACAATAACATTTGCATGCTATTTTGTCACTTTTGTCACCCTGTAGTTTAGTCACGGCTGGATCTCCATGCTCTTGCTGACACCATGATGGTAAACAAAAACACTGCACTTTAAATTTACATTGCACTTTAAAAATCTCCCACACAGCCCCGTCGACGAGTCAAAAGTAACATGCACTCAAAATATCACCATAGTACTTTGAGTTTGAGCTACTACCTACGAGCTAAACTTACGGATGCAGCTAATTAGGTTGATGTCAGAGAGCAACCGCTTCACAAAAGCCGACAGAGCTCTATTTTGGAGAGTGCGAATAACCACAGAGCTGTGGCTGAAACAACTTCAAAGGAGTTAACAGCACTTGCTAAATAGGTGGAACATGATAGCAGGCCAGTCAACAGTGTGGAAACCTCAGGAAGTCCTCAGGTTGACAGATTTTTGCCTTCACACAAAAAGGATCGGTTTAAAAGAGGCAGCAACCAAACTGCTGAAAAGTGAAAATGCTGTCACATTAACCGAGCATCATTTGACATCAGGGAGTAATAAAAGTTATCTCGGAATAACTGCACACCATGCTGACACTGATTTGACATTATGTGCATGCACTTCTTCATGTTAACAGTGTTCTCCTTTGAAAAGTAAACACTGTGTTTCACAGAATGAGCCCTTTAAAGCTGTCTCCTGTCTCTACGTCCGGGTGTCAGACCGTACTCCTGCAGCTGTGCAGCAATCTAAAAGTAAAGATAATAAAATACATTTCATTGTATTCATAAGATTCATTTTGAAAAAAAACACTATAAATTGAATTACAGTTTTAATATGGACTTGAAATGCAGAACGATTGAATTTTAAATGCTACTAAAATGTTTTTTTTATTTCCATAGAACCTCTCTAAGTTTGAGAAGGGGAAACCATTTTATAGTCTGTCTTCCACAAGGAGAAACAAGACAGTTCTTTCATACCAGTTCAACAGGGATCAGACAAGAACATAACATCGTCTCCTGTGGAGCCGGTAACAGCCTCAGCGACAGTTTAGTGACGGATAGAAGAAAAAAAGGACAAAGATCCGGAGCCACAGCTGCAGACAAAAACCTGGCCACTTAAGAACGAGAGGCAAAAGGAGAGCATCATCACATATATGTTATTACCTTTCTTCTTAACTCCACCACATCGTAAAAGGCAGAAAGAGACGGAGGGGGAGAGAAAGAGTTTAAATGAGCCAGAGAGGAAAAGAGGGAGGGAGGATGTCCACTTGTTGTAATTAAATTGCGCGTACATGGCGAGCTGAGCTGTTCTGCAAACACACACAATAAGCACACAGAGCCTCTCCTCTCCCTCACACCACAGATGAATATGTTTCCCATGGTGACTTTATTCGCCTGAGCAGCGCGAGAGGTGAACTATTCTCACCCGCTCTATCTCACTGAATTAGCAGTGTGAATGCAGTCTCCCTTCCTTTGCCAATCAAGACAATGAACTGCACTCTGGGCCCGTCTGCGGTGCTGATAACGACCCATTTCAGATGAAAGGAAGACAGAGGTTGGATATCAACTATTGATGACTGGAAGAGACAGTTCTATCTGTCTTCCTGCATTCAGCTTTTTCCCTTATTATCTTGGGGAGATTTTTTCATTATACAAAGAAAATGAGCAAGGCTGGATGCAATCTTTCTCGTTCAATTACTTCCACAGCACGGCTAATTATGAGCATCACCAGCATTTACACACTCTCTGTAGGAGAGACCATTAACTTGCTGGAATGAGCTTTAGCTCCTTGTCACTATGGCAAATAGAGGAAAGTGTGCATACAAAACATGGACGCATGCGATTTCAACTGCTGGTCTATGTTTGTACAGGTGTGGGGAAATATAAGGTATAAGCTTCCACCTTTGATTTTCCTATCATGTGCGTCTCTCTCTCTGTAAAATTGGACTGGATCTTATCTTGTCTTGCGGTTGGGTCTTTGTTAATTATTGAACATAGAGTACGGTCTAGACGTGCTCTGTTTGGAAAGAGTCTGAGAATAATGTTTGTTGTTATTTGGTCCTTTGCTTTGTGCTTGTTGCTTAAACATTTGGGTGTCCAAACAACTTATCAGCAGGCATCAATTTGGTCGATCAAATGAACTTAATAAAGAAAATGTAATGACATACAGGTGAGTGGATTCATTTCTTTGTGGTTAGAAGAAATCCGTCTGTACCTCTGCCCACTGATCCAGCTGATCCTGTGGTTGTGTTGAGCTGCAGACTCTACGTAAAGACTTTGAGCCATCGGTTCACCTTCAGCTGTAACTTGCAGAAGTCAGAGATACCTGAAACTTTTCTCTTCAGCTGGCTCTCTCTCTGCAGAGACGGCTGGCTTTGAACCAGAAGAGTCAAACAGACAAATGCATGGAGGGAGGAGATTGGTATGAAAAAGATGAATACTGTGTGTATGTGTAAATCCCTCGGTGTGTATGTGTAAATCCCTCTGTGTGTATGTGTGTGTGTGAGTCAAACGGGTCAACAGAGATGGCCCTGAGCTCTTTCAGCTATGATGAATGACACCATCTAATCTACAGAGCTCCTGCATCTGCATTTTAATAATTTACATCAAATTAAATTGGAGCTAACGACTGTTTTTAAATTGTAATCATGAAATGCGTCTTACATATCCACATTCCCTCATAATGGTGGAATGATAAACTTTAAACACTCTCGTCCTCTTCCTCTCTTGGATTGATGAGCCCTGCACACAGCCAGACATGAGTGTCTGAGTCATGCCTTCTTCTCTTCTCGTCCTTGTGAACACAGCCACCTTTTGATGGAAAGTGCACGGAGGACTTCTATAGTCAGAATGATCAAAGACTCGTCAGGCGGCTCAGCCACCGCAGTCTTGAGGTAGGAAGGCTAAATTAACCTTGAAGTGATGATACGTGGGCACATGTGAGGCATTATGGATTTATATATACTAGGACCGGCTCCGGCAACCTTGGTTTCATTACCTCAACTCTCTGGTGACTGTACCTGAACCGTCAGTGATTAGGAGCCATCACCTCCCTCACAGGTGCCATCTGGTCAGGGAAAGTGTACAGATTGAAATGCAAAAGGACTTAAGTGTATCTTTGCTGCATGGTGGCAGAATAAAATGGGAGACATGTTCAACAAATATTGGATGAATTATCTGCTATACTTTCTAAAATCAAGCATGGTGCTCAAGAAGATAGGAGCAGGTGAAACTGCTGAAACCACAACACAAACATCTATATTATTTATGCATGTTGATGTGTTAGTCTGTTTATATGAGAATCTCTTTGAATGCCATCATTGCTTCCCCTGAATGAGCTGTTTTTCAGTAAAAAGAACCTCTGTATACCTTCAAAGTTGCGCTCCAGAGCTCATATTCACAACCATTTAAACTTTCATTTCCTAAATGAACAACAAGCAGGGCTTTCAAGGATGTAAATGTGCTGTACTTTAAGTCAATCATCTGCTCCTGAAACGCAGTTTTGAAGCCGATCGTTGGCAGGTGCCATATTGGAAATGTTGAACGCAACCAAACATCATCCAAGCTAGTGTGAGGTAAAGAGGCGGGCCTTCAGCCTTTTTGCTAACAGCTACAGGGTACCTGTCAATCAAGTCAGCTATGCCCTTATTTGGGCAAAACTTGTAAATTTCATATCTTCAAAAATAAGTAAAAAAAAATTCAGACTTTAAACTGTTTTTTGTACCAGGCTGTAAAGATCGTCTTCTTTGAATTGGTGTGTATGTGGTTTCTGGTGTTTCTGCAGCCAGCCTCTAGTGGATGCTCGAGGAACTGCAGTTTGTCACACTTCCACATTGGCTTCATGTTTTAAGACCAGAGGTTGCCGCTTGATTAATACATAAAAACATAACATGACAAGACTTAATACAGTCCCAATATAGATGCAGTATTATGTTTATTAGACTGAGTTTGACTGAGTTTGAACTCAGTCTGAGTTTGAGCTCTATTTTTGGTAGTTAAATTGTGCAGAGTCGATGGAAATCTCTCCCGTCCTTTCCAGATAAGACTAAAAGCCACATTAAGGGAGGAAGGGTTATAAACTCCTGACTGCTTTTACCGTCAGGAGAAGGATCGCTTCCAATTATCCTCGATATCTTAATGCCCCTTGAAAGTACAATGTCTGTGTTTAATGAGGGTTCATTTCCCAGGAATCATGTGTTCGATGGAAGCATATCTGTCTACATGGATTACACCTCTGTCATGTTCCTATATCTTAAAGAGTGTGTGATTTGGTACATTATTGAACAATCACTGAGAGAGAGAGAGAGAGAGAGAGAGAGAGAGAGAGAGAGAGAGAAACAGAGGACTTTCTAACGTCTGACAAAGTCTTTGTAGTTTCTTCTGGTTCTGAATCTTGCAGAACCACACCTGATGCATTCTTCTTCTTCTGTTATTAGTTGGCAGTTAGCGAACAGCCTTCAGTCGGCTACAGTCACTGTGTGTGGGTGTACTACATCATGTTTAATATGTTTATGCATCATGTGTTTATCTGCTTTCATGCACACTCACCTGAACGATCTCCAGCATCTCAGCTTTACTGATGTACCCGTTCCCATCCAAGTCGTACATACTGAAGGCCCACTTCAGCTTCTGCTCCAGTTTGCCGCGTGACGTCACACTGAGCGCGATGATGAACTCCCGGAAGTCTATTGTCCCGTCTCCGTTAGCGTCAAACGTGCGGAAGACGTGCTCCGCGAACTTGGAGGCATCGCCGTAAGGGAAGAAGTTACCGTAGATCTTCTTGAACTCCTCCATGGAGAGGTTCCCGCTTGGGCAGTCCCTCAGGAAGCCCTTGTACCACTCTTGGATCTCGTGCTCGGTGAAGTCGGTGCTCTCCAGGAGGTCCTGCATCACCTCAGGACGGAGCTTGCTGTTCTGCTTCCCCATGACTGTCGGTTCTGTCAATTATCGGCGCACACAGCTGGAAATGAGACGGGGGGAGAGGGTTTGGGTTAAGAATAGTATCAACATACAACAACATTTTAAAGGGCGATGCTATATTCAGACATACGAGATTTAAGGGCTGATATTTCTCACTTTCATCTTAGCGAGCCTGAGCTGACAGACGTCTTTCATTTTCATTCAATCTTCATTGGTACACAGCAACTTATACAACTTGAAACCCTCCCCTCCATATGATGTGATTACTGATGGTTTCACAGTAAAACAGTTTACATCACCATCGTTCGTGTTGTTTTCTGCAGCCAGTCATTTGAAAGACATGATTTGAATACGTTTTATAAATATACTTTACTTCCACAATGTCTCTCAGTGCCTGTGTGATGGTTTAATCCCGTCTACGAATCAGCCACCAGACTAGAAAAAGACTGTGAGTCTGCGTCCTTGAGTGCCTTTACGGAGTATTAAACAAAAACGTAAGCAAACCTTATTTTCAGACTTTATCCGATATAAACCCTCCTTTTATTTTATACTATTGGAACTTTCCATGGAAAAACTGCACTGTGCCCTCACTGTAGGGACATCACAGCACCATATGCACAACATGGGTTTAATTAGTCTATAAACTCTTGTCACACTCTAAACGTACTTAAGAAGCAGGGGAAGAAAAGCTGCTGGAGGCAAATGATGTTTAAGTTAAAAAAAAAAAGAAGCTATTTAAACAAACAATCTGATGTCGCTGATCTCTACTGAGAAGGATGAAGCCTTTTCCAACAATCTCTGTTGTCCACTCAAATAATTATGCTGATGTGTCATAATCTGCATGCAGCTCAAGCAGAGTATAGCCTCACATTATCACCCTCTGATTATAAACGTCATTTTAGTCATGAAGTGTGAGTTTTAAGTTGGAGGATGATGTAGATACTGAGGTCGTAAAGCACATCAACCAATCGCCCTATAATCATTTGAAAAGTTGAGTAGTTCAGTGAATGATACAGCATTTTAAATGCATCTTCTTTTTACGTCTATAATCTTAAAGAACTGAAGTGAACATTTATAAGTCACAATAAATTTCTTTAAGGAAGTTTAAATTATGAAAGTATTTAAATTAGGAATGGGCAATGATTTTCAAATATTAGTTTGCTTTGTAAAAATCGAAGAGTTACTTTGAATATTTTCTCAATTTAAAAGTGCAGTTTTTCATCGTTTTAACCGGTACCTGGTTGTAATACGGTATTCCCGCCAGACGGTGGCTATAGAGCGTCTTGAACAGAAGAAGAAGAATGCTAACTGCATTAAATAGCAAAAGAAGAAGAAAACATTCCAACAGTCACAGTGGTTTTCTCCATTTCTGAATCTCACACTACCAAACACGGATTTCCAGAGACTGAGCATGGTTATGAAATATAAACATACTTGAATATTTGAATAATCGTCGAATAGATGCCAATGATTATCAAATAATATTTTGGCTTGAAAAGCCCATCCCTACTTTAAATCACTTGTGTTTCCAAGATGGCAATTTTATAATATAACGTCTTTAATCATCAAAGTCTTAATCAAGACACACAACACAACAAATGCTCTCCTCAGACTCTTTCCAAACAGAGCAGGTCTAGACCGTACTCTATGTTCTATTATTAACAAGACCCAACATCAAGACAGGATAAGATACCAGTCCCATCTTACACACAGGACTCAGTCTGATCTCATCTTAATCCACCATGAGCAGAGCACTTTGTAGCATTTAGCAAGCTACAGTGGCAAGGACAACTTCCTTTAACAGGCAGAAACCTCCAGCAGGACCAGACTCATGTTAGACACACATCTGCATTAGATTTTGTACTTTTAACTACAGAGTATCCTCGTTATTCAAACTAGAAGACGTATGAAAACAGCAACTATATTCTCACTTATGGCAACCTAAGCGTAAGTGTAGCTGCCTGTTCTCAACATTAAGCTCTACTGCTTAGATTTTTTTAAACATTTCTTGTTTATTATGCCGATCTTTCCAGACAAAGAACAGATACACAGACGTACTGGTGGAGGGTTGGACGGGGAAAATCAACGGTCAGGGTCCAAACTAAAGAAACAACAGTCTGAGTCTGTTTTATATCTCAATGTTTGATGACACAAACAGGAAGCGCCCACTCCTGGCTTCAGTGAGATTGGGCTTTCAGTACAGTAATAACACTATTCTTGCATGTGTATCTAAATATGTATGTGGTAGCAGAAGTATAATTAAGGAGCCATCCTGTCCGCCTGTTGCATCAACACGTTTGCTTAAAGCCCTTTTCAGCTGATGCAGATGAAGCGCCAATATTCTTATGCATGGGATGACATGCTCGCCTCACCTTGGCCTTCACAATGTGATGTCTCAGGGAATGATCCACATGTGTCCTCAAACCAACCTAGCAAGGTCCTCGGGAGCAGGTATTCCACAGTTTGCTGCGGGTGTATGAGCTCATTCCTCCAGCAGGTACAAAAAAAGATACCAGACAGTATGAGCTCAAGGTTCAACCAAGGCTATCACTCAGGGAAAATTCTTCAGTGTGCAGGATGTTTGAGAAATACTAACTATTAAATGTTATTCCAGCTCCAGTATTACCCCAAAAAACACTAAAATAACCAGCTGAAAATGGAGAGGGTGATTCATAAAGAAAGATGAGATTTATTGGGGAATTACTTTGTTAAACTTTCCTTGTTTTACTTCTAACACAAATGTTTGCTTTCACATCACATGTGAAAAAGAGATCAACATTTAAAATGGGAAGGGGAGGGCACAGGTTTTGCCTCATGGTTAAGTTGCAAGCCCAGTTAGCAGGCTGCTCTGGTTTGCTTCCAGCCTGCTGCCCTTACCTGCATGTCATTCCCCAACTCTCTCCCGATATCCTACCCTATCTACTGTCCTCTCCTCTACAAATAAAGGAATAAAAGCCCCAAAATACGTGTGATTTTACACTTTAAAAAAAAACCTTATTATACACACCTGTACTCACAGCAATTCACATCACTACACATGATTAGTCTATGTCAGAATTTCCTTTGCCCATAGACAGTAACACAACTAATGCACATTTTGATGATGAGGGAGCAGATTCAAGTGGCTCAAAATAAAGCAGAGAAAGATGACCCGCAGAACGACAAAACAAAGGCCGTCTAGATCATGCATTAACATGCACGGTCCTTTTGAATGAAAAATAAATAAATGTTGCCGTTAGGAACCAAAAGGCAGATCTGAAGCCACAAATCTGAGAAATTGATTCCCAAGTACTGAGAAGTTCTCTTCAGCTGCTCCAGAGAGAAGTCATTCACAAGAACGGAACAGACAAGAGAGCTGACAACCTGACAACACAACAACTTTAATGAATGATGCAGTATGAGCTCAACAAAACACGAGAGGAAGACATGGAAACATCACAAACCTTTAGTGGCAGGAGCGTTATTTATAAGTGAACGTCTCAGGGTTTGATAAAGAAAGTTTGAAAAACTCAGACAACAATAACGCAAAGAGCTGCTCCTGGAGCTGACCCTCAGTGATTACACCTCACTCTGTCAGCAGGCTGCTCCTTAATGGAACCCACAACAACGGATCTGTCAGTCGCAATATTACAGAGCACACGCACACGCACACGCACACACACACACACACACACACACACACAGGTTCAAAATATATAGAACACCCTGCTATATTAAACTTTATTCTGAGTCTTTATGTCTAAGCAACCACTCTGTGTGTGATGGTAGCTCTATTCTTGTAACTAATATCAGGACGCTATCTTACTAGATCTCTTTGTTCCTGCTTTTAACATTGATTGAATCTGTTTGCTTCGTGAACGAGTCGTATGGTGAGGAGATAAATGTTCTCAACAGGGTTGAAACACATACAGAGATATTTCTGTATTCATAGAGAACAAAAGCGTGTGCATGTACATCACTGTCTGCTTGAGACTGACAGCAGCTGGCATCACATTGAGTAGTCATTGATGAATGACAGGGAAGGTTTCTGTGCCTCTCAAAGCTGCTGCGTGCTGAAGTGTGAATAAATGTCAGAGAACATCAGAACGTCTTCCATCCATCAATCCATCTAACTTCTTGCGCTTATCTGGGGTTGGGTCGCAGAGGCAACAGTCTAAGCAGATCGACCCAATGCATTAGTCTCCCCAGCAACACTTTCCAGCTCCTCCTTGGGAATCCCAAGGTGAACCTAGAACGGGTGGGAGATATAATCCCTCCACCGAGTTCTGGGACTACCCCTGGGCCTCCTCCCATTTGGATGTTCCCCTGAACACCTCTAAAGGGAGGCGTCCAGGAGGCATCCTTATCAGATGCCCGAACCACCTCAGCTGACTCCTTTCAACGCAAAGGAGCAGCAACTCTATGCCAAGCTCCCTCCGGATGTCTGAGCTCCTGACCCAATCTCTAAGGCTGAGCCCAGCTACCCTTCAGAGGAAACTCACTTTTTCAATCTCATCTTCTTGGCTTTCTTAGAAAGGACAGTGAAGAGAGAGAGTCCGGGGCATGTAGACATGGCATGTAGCTAAGAGCTGAGTGTTGGTGCTGGAGCAGGCCCCACTGTGGAGGACTGAGCCTCTAAATAGAGCACATGCTCGAACCTTGGAGCCAAACTGGCACCCTGACACCACTTTCACTTTTACCCACATTTATCAGGCACTCTGTGGAGGAGGAGGAATGATGCTCTGACGCTTTTCTAAAACCTTAAGGCAAGATTATCAAGACATTATAAAGATTAAACTCTGAATTATGTTGGTCACTGTAACTTTACTCGTTCATCTTGACTCTGGCTGAGCGGCACATTGAGTTACTTTCACAGAGATTTATGGGGGACACCAAAAAGAGTGGTAGTGTCTTGTGATTGACTGATCAGAATCAAGCATCTTACACGGCCGGAAGATCATTAAGATTATTATTATGATCTAAGTTGCTATTGCTAAGTCTGTATCGCTTTATAAAGTTTTTATTTTGGTATTTCCGCTAGGAGGCAGTAAGAATTTGCATATCAGCTAAATATAAGAGAAACATCTAACATTTAGATTTAACATTTATATTTAACATTTAACATTTATATTTATATTTAATATTTAGATTTAATGTTGAACATTTAGATTTATAGCTTACAATTAGATTTAACGTTGAACATTTATATCTATATTTAGCATTTGGACTTGGAGCTAAATGTGGAGAATTGTAGCTGTTATGTTTACAACTTTACAAATGGCACCCCATACATAACAACCTGCTAATCGTACATTATCCCTTACTTAAATGTAAAGGAAAAGAGAATAAGCATCAAAAACTGAATTGTTGTTATGATTTAAAATTCATCGATTAATCCCAATCCTAATGAGAGAGACACGTGAAAAGCAGGAAGAAGAAACAGTGTGTGTAGATGGTGCTGACAGATGCTCTCCATCTTCATCCAACTCTAACACCTTGTTTTCAATAGTCTTCATCGAGAGCCCTCCACTATCATCTTCATCAGTCCTTCATCGACTCCACTCCTGAGCACATCTTTTAATATCTCATTCATAAACCCCTCATCCCTCTCTTCCTCCATGCCTGCACTTGATTTCCGAGCTTCTCTCTCTCTCCGTTTTATTTCATCCTACACACGAACGGTTCACTCTCTTATGAAGCAATTTCCCTGCAGTTACCATAGTAACATTCGGAGAAATCTCACAGCCATTGATGAGCTGTCTGGCTGAGCGTGCTGCACACACACACACATATACGCATGGGTACACACACTACGGAAAGTCAAATACACAGGAT
This sequence comes from Notolabrus celidotus, assembly GCF_009762535.1. Taxonomy (NCBI): domain Eukaryota; kingdom Metazoa; phylum Chordata; class Actinopteri; order Labriformes; family Labridae; genus Notolabrus; species Notolabrus celidotus. The sequence goes on along the minus strand of NC_048283.1, from coordinate 26,025,052 downwards.
AAGTGACTGCAGGATGTGTGTGTGTGTGGGTGTATAGATGACAGAGTGGGTGCAGGTATGTGAGGTGAGTAGCAAGTGATCAACGCTGGTGGAGGTATTAAAACACAGGAGATGGAATAATGATAGAGATGATCTGCTGCTTCTTTCACATTAATCTACATCATGGGATTATTATCATCAGGCCCAATAAACTCTGATCATCAGAGAATCAACCAATAAGATAATGTGTTATTAAATGTATTAAAACAATGTCCAGTCTTCCTTCTTTAAAGCATCACTATTTAGTAGTATTGTCTTATAGTATTCGTCTACTTTGCATTGCACTTACATCAGGCTAGTGACTCTGTTTGGTGTTGCTAAGCAACTCGTGATTGTTGCAGAAAATAGGTGGGGGAGGTGAGCCGCCACATTATTTCTGCATTTTCTTCTGCAATGATTTTTCCTCTGCTGCAGAACTGGAGCATGAAAAGGTATCACCTGGAAGTTTAAATGACCCACAGACAAACATCTCCATCCTTCCATCCATCCATCCAGTTTCTTCTGCTTATCCGGGGTCAGGTCGCGGAGGTAGCAGTCCAAGCAAATGGACCCAGACATCCCTCTCCCTAGCGACACTTTCCAGCTCCTCCTGGAGAATCCTGAGGCGATCCCAGACGAGGCGGGATATATAATCCCTCCACTGAGTCTTTGCCCCAAGTGGAGGAGTTTAAGTATCTCAGGGTCTTGTTTGCAAGTTTTTACCCTTCTTAAATTGATGATTATTTTAAGTACAAATATTCTATTGTTGTTGGTGTGCATTAGTCTCTATTCTAAAAACCATTTTTGTTTTTGAAAATGTCTTACCATTATTTTATTTCTGCTTCTTTCTTGTTTTCGATTGCTGTAAAGCACTTTTGACTTGTATGAAAGGTGCTATATAAATAAAGCTTGATTGATTGGTTGATTGATTGATTTATTGATTGATTGATTGATTGATGAGATCCATATTGTTCATATTAAAGCTGGAGGAAGAAAGAAAGAAAGAAAAGCTAGGCTCGTTTTTTGGTATGCAACCAGACAAATGTCAGAACCACTCCCCCAAAACACACCAATATGCCGGTCCTCACTTACGCTGCAGGATGAGTCAGCAAAAGAGCTTTCGCTAACAGGCTGGCAGACATTAAAAGCTTTTCTCTTTGTGTGTTTCTGCTTGGTTGTGAATGTCGAGCCAGACTGGCTTGAAGTAAAAAGAAAGAAGGTAAACACATCTACAATTCCACAGCAACGCCTCAGCAAAGACACAGAAATCATATCATCTACATTCAGCTGCTTATTACCATGCTAACACAGATTTGTTTAAAGTGGTGCCTTAAACCCACGCGGGTGCATCTTATACATGATGCTCATATTTGTTGAATCAAAATGATCCATTCAATACAAAAAATACTCAATAAATGACTTCATAAGATCATATCAGTTGAATAAAGCTTCTCTTATAGTGCCCCATCTAGCCTCCTTTCCCAAATCTATATCATCATCTGTCGCAGAGGGTGAGGGGGCTCAAACTCCAGCTGCAGCAGCTCCCTGTGGAGGATCTCAGATGGAGACCGGTGCATGGACTGTGCAGATGTCTCCATCTAAAAGGTAAACAATCCAGAGCAGTGCAAAGAACCTCTCTTCCTCTCTAGAAAAACAAAGAGAGTTGGTCATGTGCAGCATGGCCAGCTTTTATCATGTGTGCAGCAAACAGAATATAAAGTCTATGATCCCAGTCAAGGAGGCTTCATCTCAATCTGTTCTGAGACCTGGTCAAATGTTTTTATCAGCTGCAGCTGCATCTTGATTTTTTATTGGATAGTTTATAAGTGTTTGCGTCTCAGTGTGTCCAACCATGATAACAGATCTTAACTTAGCAGGATATGAAGAGCCCTCAGCAAAGCCGTATTTGCTCCTGCTGGGCTGCGGCTGCTTGAACTGCAGCTACTTCTGTGTTTTCCTCTAACAGATGGATACACAAATAAAACAGATTAGTGAATGTATGCACACACTACACTGTTTGTGTTGTAGTATAAAAAACATACATTAAATGGCATCAGTCATTGTAACTTAGTTTTGAACCATGTGTTATCTACCGAACAGGCAACAAACTTATAGTTCGGTGTGCATCGGTATTCTTAAACCTCAGCATCACATTTATAGAGCTACTTCATGCATTTACATTTAATTTATCTTACTGTAGTGAACAGTGGTGTGTTTGAACGTGCTAAAATGAGCATGTTCATTGGACACACTCTTATTTTGATGAACGGTGAACGAAAGCAAAATTATTCTAGAGGGGACATCGCTTAAACTGTTAAATTAAGCCAAATCACAACAAACCTTACCTGAAGACTCTTTCCAAACAGAGCAGGTCTAGACCGTACCCTATGTTCTATTATTAACAAAGACCCAACAGCAAGACAGGATAAGATCCAGTCCCATCTTACAGACAAGACTCGGTCTGATCTCATCTTAATCCACCATGAGCAGAGCACTTTGCAGCATTTAGCAAGTTACAGTGCAAGGACAAATTTCTTTTAACAGGCAGAAACCTCCAGCAGGACCAGACTCATGTTAGACACACATCTACTGAGACCGTGTTGGAGGGAGAGAGTGAGAGTGAGAGAGAGAGAGAGAGAGAGAGAGAGAGAGAGAGAGAGAGAGAGAGAGAGAGAGAGAGAGAGAGAGAGAGAGAGAGAGAGAGAGAGAGAGAGAGAGAGAGAGAGAGAGAGAGAGAGAGAGAGAGATGATAATGATGAGACGGATAGTGATGAGACGGATAGTAGTAGTTATTGTCGCTGGAGTCTGGCATGTTCACAGCAGCAGAGGAAACTACGAGACAAGGGAGCTCAGGGACTCCAGAAATGTCTATGGTTAGTAACTTTAACAGGACAGGAAGGGTTAAAAGTAAGTGATAGGGAGAGAGAGGGTAGAGAGGGAAAGACAGGATCCCAGTGAGTCAGTCCCCTGGCAGTCTAAGCCTATAGCAGCATAACTAAGACCTGGTCCAAGCCTGAGCCAGCTCTAACTATAAGCTTTAAGGAAAAGGAAAGTTGCCAAACACGACTGTTTTTATGAGTGTATCTAGAACTTTTCAGTGCTTTACTATGCCGACAGAAAGCATATTTGTTTTTGCACCATATATTTTGATAAGATTAACACATGACGTGGATCATGGGTTGTGTCATTATGCAACAGAAATGTTTATGTAAACATACAGCAGGGCCTCTTCTGCTAAATGCAGAATAAAGGAAGAGGGCAGAGACTTTGGAGGAGCACCAAAGTCACCTCGATCTTTGTTAATTCCCCTACCCTGATAAAAATCACAAATTTTTAGTTTGTATTTTTGTCTCTTTTGAAGCCTGCAGACCCAAACATCTGATCAGTGTGCTGTAACTGGAGGAACTGGGCCTGTGAATATTAATACAAAGTTTGGAATAACGTCTTCATAAAGCGTACGCATACACAGACAGCATTTAGCAAGTTACAGTGGCAAGGACAAACTTCCTTTAACAGGCAGAAACCTCCAGCAGGACCAGACCCATGTTAGACAAACATCTGCTGAGACCGTGTTAAATCACACAAGAAGCTGACTAGGAAATGTTAAGTTGACGTGCAAGTACGCTGATTAAATACCTTGGTGATTATTTAAGATATTTGTGGGTACTCAGAGGAGTGAGGTAACTAGAAATTGAAATGACAGGAGAGGTGAGTGATTTTTAAATAAAGTGAGAAAGATAATTCAGTGAGTCGTCTGATTCAAAACTTGAGTCTATCAAACAACAGATCCCAGAACAATAACAGCTGTAATAAAGGGCAGACATCCATTTTGTTCCCCCTGCTGGGACCCTGGAGTTAGTCATCCGACCAATTAACTAGGTTCAACGATCCAGCGCCAAGCAGACAGAGAGCATTCACCACTGCACCACTGACAGGGAACTAAACAAATCAGACACGACCTCTGAGTACAAAGTCGGGGGTCCTTTGCTATTGGCGACAGAGGAAGTGAAAAGAACAACATGGATTCCATGTCGGCATGCAACCAGAGCTGATTCTCACAAGAGTGCACCGAAATAGTTCTGACTAATCTGACATGCTGCCTAATCCAGAGTTATCCCAGATCTTTACACATTTATGTATTAAATGCATGAATGCCAGAAACAGCATTAATATGTTATATAATCCTTCTTTAATACCTCTTACATGATAACAACACAGAGTAGCACAGATGCAGTGATCACAGATCTCTGCAATGTGGCTGCATAGATGAAATTACATAACCCGTAAGTTGATTATGAAATCGACTCGAGGAAGCATGTCATCTTGTGCTTCTTGCTTGTTCACTCTTTTTCCCTGAGTCAATACTCACAATGTGCGGTCGCCGCCTCCTCCTGTCAGGTCTGTTACCATAACAACCTAATAAAGGTTAAGGAGGCCAGTTAAAAGTACAAGAGCTGGAGATATAGAGAGAGGATGGCCTCAGGCTGACCAGCTAGCAACGCTAAGCAGCTCAGACCAGACTGCAAACACAGCTGGTCTGCTCTGTCAGGGTTTGGTGTTGATTTTATGTCAATATAAACAAACCCTATTATATATGTGAATTAATTATTACAAGTCAGTGCACCATCAAATGCTGTTGGAAAATAGAGTTTTTGCCACATTGTCAACAGGAAGAGAACTTTTTGTGGAGTGTGTGATCTGGATGTCTCTGGCGCCACTCTTGCAATTTAGAATTAACTACCATGGGTTTGACAAATCAGAATCAAGAATTTAACTGAGCTTGGCAATAAATTAGAGAACTGGGTAATAATCATAGACTGTACAAATAATGGGTGTAGAATCTGTGACGTCACCCATCTGTTCCTGAGCACTGTTTTGAAGCCAATCGTCGGCGGCATCCATATTGGAAAATGCTGAACTCAACCAGCATTGGCTGGGTTTGAGCCTCCAAGCCAACAGCTATAAGTTTCCGTCTGTCAGTCAAGTCAGTCATGTCCTTACTTGGGCAAAAACTCCTAATCTTAATATCTTCTGAGCCGTCGCTACTGGCAGAGTAGCATCAAGCTAACAGAGCTAACACCGGACACAAACGCCACATAGGAAGGATTTCACCTGCTGTGGGCGGACACACAGGACCAGATTCCTCACAGTGAGGAAATATAGTCTATGTGCAAATTGTGAAAATATGTTTCAATGAAATAAATGAGTTAGAATCTTGTTTAATAAAATAACCTTGAAGTCTAAGAGTTAATACTGATCTTAGCTTGCTAGTGTGATATCTAGAAAGTTAGACGCATATTCTAACACTTGAAGCTTGCTTTGAAGCAGAAAAACACAATGTTGTTCTCTAAACGTAAAGCAAACTAAACATTTGCCCTAATTCACCGTGTACTGTGGTTTTGAATTTGTATAGTTTTGGTTTTGGAGAAGTATTTAATACAACACCATCCACCATCTTTAAACACTGCATTTTAAATCTGCACCATGCACAACCTTAAACATGAAGAAGGCAACATTTTCAGCAGACTGCCACGTCTGGTGAGGGTCACCGTGCGATGACTGGACATTTGGTGTTTGGAGGAGGCTTTGGCAGGGTGTAGTCAGCAGCATTGTTTTTATTGATTGATCCATCTGTATGGAACAAATCTGAAAAAAAAAATATCCCTCTCACACTTCAGGCACAATTACCAGCAATACTTTTTATGGCTTTGAACGTTTTAAGCACCAACTGTTGCCTTTTTTAATTATCCTTTGTTCTTTCAGAGTGAATTTTCCATTAAAATGATGACTGATGATGAAAAAGAATGGCCTCCCACTCAATCACACCTGCTAGATACAAATTACCATCAGCATTGTTCGAGATGAAGTGGGCTGGCTGTGAAATGTACCAGAGCTGGACTATAAATGAAAAAGATGTTTGCAGAGCGACTAGAAGAGCAGCTGGAGAATCTATGGTTGTTACAGGAAGAGGTCAATACTAACATGTCACGCATTCTTCTCCCTGTGAGAGAAAGAGTGGAGAGACAGAGAGAGAGAATGTGACTTGGGCAGAGCATGAGCCTGGAGATGGTTGTGATTGAAGAACGCCTCTGGGGACGCAACTAAGCTGGCTCTGCTTCCTGTGGTCAAAGGAAAATATAGAAACAGGATGTAACATCACGGAAAATAGAAAACACAACGGAAAAGACGTCACAGTGGTCAGGTCAGGGGTCGGAATGGACACAGGGAATGGAGATTTATCAAATGGGGACAATGTTTGGGGACTAGTGGTTATTTCTTTCCACTGCTGTGCACAGTAAAGGAACAAAACTCAAGACCTACCTTTTTAGTCACACTTTGAACTGAGTTTTATTCTTAGAACAGTTTTACTTTACCTTACTTTATTTATTTATTCATTTATTATCTAGTTCAAATTTTAGTCACTTTTAATTGTATTTATGCATTTATTTATTTAGTATAGCAAGTATAGCATCTTATTTTCTTTCAATGGTTTAATATTTTACTGTTTTATTATCTTAGAGATGTATTTTATTTTGGTCAGTTTAATTTCCTGTATTGAGTTTTAACATTTTATTTTACCTCCAGTGTTTCCTCATTAAGATATCATGAGTGTGTTTCCTCTGTTAATTCAGCAACTTCTTACTTATTTTCTATTAAGTCATTAATTAATTCATTTTTTATTTTTATTATTATTATTGTTGTTGCATATATTGTGTTCTTGACCTTAGGATTGTAGGATGGGTTTGGAGTCGGGGTTGGGTTGGGATTAGGATGGGGGGTCTTTTTATTTTTAGATATGTATTTTTTATTCTATTTTAAGTTGTTTTTATGTACAGCACTTGTGTTACAATGTCATTGTATGAAAAGCGCTTTATAAATAAAGTCTGATTGATTGATTGATGAATCTAAAACTTGCACTTTTTCCACTCTTATTGTGATTGGATGCATTGACAAGTGGATGCAGAGTTTTGGTGTGTGTAAAACTCAACACAGCTGCAATTTCTGTGGACGGGAGACGTGAAGCAAAGAGATTATTGCCGGAGGGAAATTTTGTCATCTCAAGTTGTGTTGAGATGTTTTGCAAACACTGGTTGTTCTTCTGTAAATGATACTGGCAATGATCGGGATAAGGTACTTCCGTGCACCAAATATTCCAATAGTTGGGCTGCACTGACAAAAAGCAGGCATCCCTCCTGTAATAAAATGTTAAGTTATGGGTTTCAGGGTGGAACAGATCAGTGTTTATCGTACTATTAATAGTGAACTCTCCTTTTGGCTCATGCACGGCTCGCAGAATGACCGAAGACTGAAGAGGAAGTCTTCGTTACTGTAGGTAACTATTCATAGAGAATGAAAGCGTGTAATAAACAGTGACTGAGAGTCCTAACACACCATTTATCAGGTTTGCGCAAAAGATATTCAAAACCAACATCAGTGGCACACAAGTGTGTGTGTGTGTGTGTGTGTGTGTGTGTGTGTGTGTGTGTGTGTGTGTGTGTGTGTGTGTGTGTGTGTGTGTGGGCTTATAGTATTCCTGTTTGCGTTGTGAACAGCTGCCACAACAACACAGAACAAGAAGAAATGCTTGAACATCCCCTCTCAGAGACAGCATCTTCTTCAGCTTACAATACATCCACAGCTTCAGGGAGCTATTTCAAAGCAGATACTGCCTTCAAGTGATATTTAGAAGACAAACTCAGTGATAGCACTCTTTTCTTTTTGCTTCACATCCCCTCGTAAGGCATGCATCCTGACTGCCAAAGATCTCTGCAAGCTCAGAGGAATTCTGAGTAGTTGTGTATCTGAGATCCATCATCTCCTCGCAGCTACACTGTCTTTTCAGCACTCCCTTTGGAAATAATTCACATGCAATATTGTGAATAATTCAATATCCTCCATTCTGGTGGAGAGCTCCTTCTGTGCTCCCTGAAAGAAAGTGAGAAACAGCGAGGTTCTTCATAATGCCACCAGTAGCTGGACTTTGGACTTGGACTTGGACTTTCTACATTTTATTGTTGCCTATGCGATCTCTTCACTGAGTAAAAACATTTCATGTCAATAAATGTGATTTTAGACCAACAACTAGTTTCCCAGCTATTCCCCAAATACTTCTATTGATCTGAGTGAGGATAAATCAGCTTTTTGAAAGCCCTAATCTACATTGGCTGCACAGCATCCCATCACAGGTACAGTGAGAGGTAGTGTGTAGAATAAAGCGGCGTTTAGAATAACAGACTTGGTAGAAATGGAATATAACATTGGTATGTATGTTTAAATTGGTTTCCCCTTCCTCTTACTGTGAGATATCACTACATATTTCAATTTCCACCAAGCGGCAACCTCCGGCCACGAGAATTGAAGCCAATGCGGAAGTGTTAAAAACATGCAGTTCTTTGAGTGTCCACTTGAGGCTGGCTCCAGAAGTACTGGAAACCACAAACACATCCATTCAAAGAAGACGATCTTTGCAGCAGAAATAAAAATGTTTACAGCCTGGTTAAAAAAATGAGTTTGGGTCTGAATAGCTCATTGCTTTATCAGTACACACCGTACGCAGGTGAATTTTTTCATAATGCGGCACTTTCAAAGATGTTACGATTACGAGATTTCTATTATGAGAGTCACAGCTGACTTGATTGAAAGGCGGGCACCCTGTAGCTGATGCTAACAACACACTCAGCTGAAATTAAACTGCCTCAAAGGGAAGAACGAATTATTGAACTTCTGGAAACAACTAGCCAGTGAGAGAAACCTTTCCTCACACTCTTTTACTACATTGTCTCTCACACTAATAATCTCTGATTAACACACTGTGAGTGTGTGATGTTGCTAAAACACAGTGATGACAGAAATGCTCTTAGTAATGGCAGCAGAGGAGTCAATCTTTAAAGTCTGAGAAGGGACATCTGCTCATAGAAAGAGAACCTCCTCTTTTGTCTCTGGTGTGAATTCCTCCGTCAAGATAAAAATAGAGTTTCTGTTTCCCATAGTTCCCTTTCACCAATGCATGGGAACCTATAGGCCGAGCTTATCCTTTAAATATGTCAGTGTGTGTCCTCCCATGTGGGAACCTTTAGCTGGGGGCACTCTGCACCCCAGTAGAGCTGGATTTCAGTTGAGTGACCTCTGACCCCTTCATAAAGAAGCCTATTGGGGCTGACCAGCTGTCTCTCTAAACTACCACAAACGTGTCTGTCCACTGACTCAGTCTCAGAGTCCAGCGCTGAGAGAGGAGGAGAGCGAGGATAACAGTATTTCTCAGAAGCTGCTCGTGGGACGCGTTTGTTTAATTCATTGATATTCTGAGTATTTGATGTCAAGTGTCTCGTACCTAAAAAAGCGGTACACTCATCTTTGAGTCATGTGCAGCCCATGAATGGTAAAAACATCGATTCTATACTCCTTTTAATTGTATGTACTGATTCTTTGTTTTTTATCCCCTGCTTCTTCAGATAAGTTTGGAGTTTACGCTGCAGGATCACAGATTTCAGAGTAACTCGCTTTATTTTAACAGACTGAACAATGAGCTCTCGTAGAGCTTTTTAAACCAGGATGTCGAGTGCTGAGACATTGGAGTCACACAGTGAAGTTTGAGAATAACAGATCTAACATGAACAGTGATCTTGATGAATGAGAAGACCTTCATTTTCCACTTCAAACAATATTCATGCTACACAAAATTCCAAAAGCTTAAAACCTTTTTGAATACACATTTCAGATAACTGAAGTTGAAGTGCACAAAATGAAAACATTCAATCTAAGAGAAAAAATAACTTGATACACCAACTTGAAGTAAGCTTTACCAATGGGTTAGAGTCGCACAGAAACTAACAGAAAATAACTCACAAAGGTTTTCCCTACAGCTTATGAAAAGTTACCACAATCCAATCTTAGAACCAATCTGAAAACAATTTAGCCTCTGGGAAATGGGAAATGACTTCATATATTTTGGGCTTCCAGTGTCGCCCTCATGATAACCAAGCAAATCTTCCGTTTTGGTGCACCGGTAATTATTGACAGCCGACAGAAAAGTGAAACGACTGCATCGTCATCTGCACTGATGAAGATATTCTGACATTGCGTTTCTACCAGCGTGTTCCATGGACTGTTTTCTTGCATTCAACCAGCTAAAGGCAACTCAACCATGACTGTTCAGTGACACCAAGACTACAAATGGGAACCCAAAAACTGCATTCGCCATATATATTGTCCACTGCCTGCAGATTCTACGCTCAAGATTAGGATCATGGGTGCTAGTTGCAGTGAAACTCACAATATCCAACACATTACTCACATTAATAATAATCATATCATGAATCAGGGACTCTAATAATTGATGAATTGCAAGACAATCCCATAATGACACATCGTATAATAAAGTGTGTGATTACTGTCAGTAGTGCCACCACGAGGAGTCGTGAAATAGTGACGTGGTGAGTCAAACTGGGAAATCTGTTTAGAGATGTTTTTAAGTCAAAATATCAAAAGTTGGTGCCAGAGATATTATGATTGTCTCGCTTAAGGATGACAAAATGTTGTCTGGTCCCCTAAATAAGAAATCTGTTCTCAATGAAAATGTGTTTATTCTCATATTCAGTTGACTTACTTTCAAAATGTGCGAGCAGTTACAGTATCCATCATCTGAGAGAACCTGGAGAGGATTTCACACCACAGAAACTTCTCCCTAAGTCTTTCTTCTTATCTTCGAGTGTCTCTCTCTCTCTCTCTCTCTCTAATTTCTTTCTCTTTCTCTCGGTTTCTGCCTCCATCTCCGGCTCGGGGTTGTAAATCAACAGTTATATAAACTGCCTTCAAGTTAGTTTCCATCACCGTTACATGAGACTCCCTGAAGTACAAAACAGGATGTTTTAGAAGCCCGGTTCATACAGTTCAGCTCGGCTCGTGTGGAGCAGAAGCAACCTGCTTCGCTTTCTGCAGGTTTTTTAAAATGAAAGTTGGCATAAACACATAAAACAAATAGAAGCATCTCCGAGCATGTGTGGGCTCAGTGAGAGGGAGGTAAGTCACCTTTTCCATGATGTAACTATCTTAAATCAATTTAGACTTTTATTTAAAGCCTAATGCAACCCTGGATCTCCACGTGTTTCACGCACACTGAACACTTGATGCAGATAATCACCTGGACACTGGTGAGCGAGCATGTGCACAGAGCAGAGAAACTGCAGCTTGTGGATCATCTTTACGCAGAATTCTGATTGTCAAACCTGGAGAGCAGGTATTAAACACTCACACCACAAAAAATAACCTTCCCTGAAGGAAAATGAATAATTACCTATTCCTTAAATAATGAAACCTGCTTTTATATATTTCCAGTTCACCTAAAATATGAGCTGCAGGAGCAAAGCAGGAAATATGCCTTCCTTATTCGAAACTATGAACATTACATTCTTTGTTTGTGAAGGTGGAGATGGTGTGATCAGACAGCACCAGAGGTAATCAGGTTTGATCTTGTAGAAAGTCATTTGGATTCTCACATAGTTTTGTAAATGTGTGTTTCTGAATCAGCATTGTGCAAAGTGTTCAGTGTTGTTCTGATTCCAAGCTTGGAGTCCAAACCTTTATCTGCAAACACTAAAATGTCCCAATGTTCTGCACTACTGACCGATCTGTCCTGATTGTCACAAATTAAATTGGTGTTTTTAAAAAAGGCATGCCCCACATTTGAATCCCACCCTGATGTTTCTGCATGTTTGTCAATCAATGAATGTGTGCTTGTCGAGGACGTTTCTCGCCTGTGACTCATCGTCTCCGAGTCCGTTTTTGCAGAAACTGCAAGCAGAAATGACCGACTATGCAAAAGTTCAGCCTTCATGCTGAAGATGAAGTTGGAAGTTTCAGGAAGCTTTAATCATATCTAAAAATAGAAAGTTTGGTGAGGACAGGAAGCTGACTTTCAAAAAAAGAAAATCAAGATTAAAAAACTTGCTGTACTATTTTATTTGGCACTATGTGAAATTCTTGCAGGGAAACATTCAGCAGCTCACAGACAGATGCACACACACAAACACACACACGTCTGAAGAATAGTCGACTGCTGCAGGATGTCAGATAAAGCTACTGGCGGTATGCTGGAGGTGTGTGTGGCATTCGCAAACCATCGACCCGGCCCACACTTTCAAACCACAAAGACGAACAACATTTCAATGAATGCATGAAATAAATACGACAGAAGGCGGACATCACTTTACTTTTTGTCACATTAAAAATTAAAAATGGCCTCTTCATGTTTACATCCAGTTTACTTCTCCTCCTCTCTGAATGACGAGGCTCGTAAAACTTAAAGAACTGATAGAAATCAAAAACATACAGAAGGAAGAATTCAATATGCTTTTAATATGCAACATGACAGACTGTGAAACTCACAAACTGACATTTTGAATGACCCTTTAGGCAATAAATGAAATGACCTGCATACTCGCCAACCCCAGACGCCACATTAAAGGCAGACGCCAAACAACTGCAGCTGCAGCAGTGGTCTTTGTTTTATGTTTGAAAAGGTGATACTACTGGGCATGGAGTAGAAAAGTGGAGAAGAATGAGAGAGAGTAAAGTTTAGGCACATCTAGTCTACTTGTTATGCACACTTCTCTTTCTTTACACCCTGTTAGAGCTGAATGTGGGCTGACGTGCTTTTGTTATAGGCTCCCTGCGAGGTGGGCTGGGGGGGGGGTTGTTCTAACAGCATTGGGGGGGATAGTGTGGGGAGGTTCTCAAGCTCCACACTTTTAGAAATGTGCTGCACAAACTCAAACTCCCCCTCATGTTTCCTCTGAGAAACAAACATTACAGCTGGACCTGAATGTACGAGGGTTACGTTAGCTCTCTGACGCTTTCCCATCCTTTCTGAGGGGGGCAGGTGGCAGCTGCCGTGCCCCCACCCAGCTCCCAACTCTCTGGCAGCCAGCAGCACCACTGCCTCTAACATTAGCAACACTTTGGGAGGAAAAGCCATGTGGAGCTGCCCATCATTTCCAGCTCCATGCACACACTCAGCCCTGCAACCATCAAACACTCTGCTCTTCATTTCACCGTGCAGCTTTATGCAAGTGCTGAAAACTGGTCTGTGTTTGATTAAACAGTGAGCCACTAAGCATCCTGAGATCTCTGACACCGTGCTTGATTTCTGCACCTCCCTAAAGGATTCAAACGTGGTCACAGGAGTTTCTTAAATGCCTCATGTACTCTCTGTCAGAGAGACAACTTCCCCTCTGCACAAGTATGCAGCTCATACTCGTGGACTAAAAGCTCTCCTCTGGAAGCAACCACTAGCTACTAAAACACACACACACACACACACACACAGACACACACACAGACACACACACACACACACACACACACACACACACACATACACACACACACACACACACACAAAGAGAAAACACAGGAAGCTTACCTCACTTTGTAGCGACGTACAAGCCGTTCAGCAGTCCATCACCAGCACTTTCTCTCTAGACTTAGTTTGTTGGAGCAGAAGCAGAAGCAAAAGCAACAGGCAAGACGAAAGAAGAGCGCTAGAAAGAAACAGACATGAGAGAGAGAGAGAGAGGGAGAGAGAGAGCAGCAGCAGAGAGAGAGAGAGAGAGGAGGGGGGATTACTGACTGAGCGATCGAGACGCGGTTAATAGTGACTGACAGACTACGAGAGGCTCCGAGTCTGAGCAGGAGGTCTGTTTAAAAGCCCACAAACTAATTCGTTCCTCTGCCTGTCTCATCTACCGCTTGACGTCAGCATGGTCACATGACCTCACTCTGGTGTGGAGGGGGAAATGAAAAGGGGAGGGGAGACAGAGAGGGAGAGAGAGAGAGAAAGAGAGAGACGGAGAAGCCTGCATTTCCATGGTAACTGGCATACTGCACCACAATGATTTCAATAGGTCATCTGACACACACACACACACACACACACACACACACACACACACACACACACACACACACACACACACACACACACACACACACACACACACACACACACACACACACACACACACACACACACACACACACACACACACACATAGATTTTTACATACAGAGAAGCTGGTTAAGGACACGCTGAGAGCAGACAGAAGAGAGAAATTGAAGAGGCTGAAGCAGCTTTATAAAAACAAAAGACGTGGTTCAGGCTTCTTACTGTTTCCATCGCTCTCAGGAATAAATGAGAGGAAAGACAGAACAAACATCCCTCCGTGTTAAACCTCTGCACCGAAAACCCCAACATGCATGATGCTCTCCTCTTCACACCAAGCTATATAACCATGTAGGATCTCTTGGGGGAGGGAGGGATGTTTAGAGAGCAGTGAGGAGAGGATGTGAACGTTTCATTTCAGTCAACAACTGTCTTCATTTCATACAACAGAGAAGCTTTCATTAATCAGCATTAAAACACCTCCAGTTGTCAAAAATTGTGACATTGAAGATGTGCTGGAAATGTGAAGCGATGATGCAAATGACATGTACTGTATTTATATCCTGGCTCAAAACACACCTTTTTAAACTGTCATATTCACTCTGATTACTCCTTTTCACTGCTCTGTATCTATCCTGTGCATTTATTTATTAGCTACACTGTATCATGTCTTATTGATTTGACATCAGACTATTTTTCACAGTGTTCTTTTTTTTAAACTCTGCTCTGTACAGTGACCTTCAGTGCTTTGAAAGGCGCTTTCAAATAAAATAATATATTATTATCATTACTATTATTATATTGAGGAGTATGACAAATTAAAATGTGTTTTAGTATATTTATCTTCTCTATTTTTTTACATTTATATATATTTAATATTTATGATAGATAACATATATATGTAAAAGTTAAATATGTAAATGTTAAGTATATAACAATTTCAACATTCATATATATTTCACATTTATGATATATAACATAAATATATATTCAACATTAACATATATAACATTGATATATATTCACCATTCACATATATAACATTTTAGTATTCAACATTTACATATTTAACATTTATTATTAACGTTTAACTATTAGCTATTTTTTTCTTTAATCTTACTGTATTTTTAATTTAGATATCCTTTTATATGTCAACTTACTGTACAATTTTGCTGAAATTATTTGTAAAAGTACTCTAACCAATTAAGAATGAATTACATTTTTAATTTAATTATTCTTAATTTAATCTAGGACTTTTCAGTGCAAATTACTTCTCTGATACATTTTATATATACCATGTTCAATTTAAAAATCATTAAACATAAGTTCAAAAATAAAAAAACACTCCTCCAGTTATTAGACAGAGCCTGTGCGTCTTCTCATTTCTGTGGGACTCTGTTTTTTCCAACAGCTGACGAATAAAAGAAGTTTATTTTTGTAGATTAAAGCAGAGAAGAAATAAAAAGGGAACAAAATAACTTATTGCTTTAGGGAAGTGGGGAATACAAGAGTTCAGTTTCCCTTGCTTTATGATTTCACTTCTATAACCAAACTGAGAGAGGAGCTGAAGAATAAAAAACAATAAACAGAAAACCATGAGTTATAATTCAGCCTGTGAGGAGGTGCACTTGTTGAAGTTATCTTAAAGCTATAATGAGAAGAATTACTGTGTTCAGGATTTATCAACCATGCAGAATGATGAATGCTGGGATACAGAGTTATTTTGTCTGACCCTGAATCTTTTGCGTCATGCTCGCTGCCTCAGATCAGTACAGAGAAAATTCTGCGTGAACTTGTGATGCGCTGAGATATTTTGGTTTCTCTGTGTCAAGAAACGAGAAAGGAGCAAAAGTGACGGAGAAACAAAAACCAATATGTCGACACTGCCAGACTGCTTTGACCTACGTGAGGAAAATCCAGTTCGGCTGGAAGACTCTAGGGGAAGTTTATAGCCACACATTATGTATCACTGAATCTATAACCAAAGACCAAGGACGTTTCTACTGCTGACAACGAAGGACGCAATAGTACAAATTCCCTTCACGATGGGAGGACAAGACAAGCAACTCAGAGCTATAGAGATTACATTATTCCAAGTCTTCATTTGTCTCTTTTTAAAAAGTATTGTAATAGATATTGCACTGTGGACTAGTTATTGTGTTATTAATGGCTTTGTAGCTCTGCCTGCTGTCTTTAAAACAACCCCTTATTTCAGCCTCTGTCTGTAAAGCTTCATTTTCAGCTTCTCTGTCTCTTTAAGAACCCCCCAGCATTCCAGAACCGAAAAATTCTAGAAGCCTCCTTCACTGCTGCAAGCAACAACGTTGTGTTTCTTTTTTTTTAAATGACAAATTTGCTTTTTAAATGAGATCCACCAACTGGTGATGTCACCATTTTGGCAAATCTCGTGTTAGTTTCGCAGAGTTCTCGTTTGATTATCTGAATAAGCTGTCCCGAGCAGCCTGCAGTCTCATCGGGGGATTACTCCAACATATGTGCACGCTGCATTTAGTGTTGACATACAACATTTTAACTTCGTATTTGTTTTTAAAATATGAAAGAAGCATAATATTGCCTCTTTGATAAATGCTTTCTGTTCCTGGAATAGTCGTGACTATAGCTTAAAGGACTCAAAGTGGGACTAAGTGACTGTCTGTGCATGCAAAATAAAATATGCAAAGAAAAATCCATCTGTGTTCATATGTTTAACATTTTATATACTTCAGCATTTCCAAAAATGTGCTGTGCATTGTGCAACGATTATCTGCAGAGTACCAGACAAAGACTGAGGGTGCACACTGTGGGAAGAAAAACTAGTACAACTCCTTATCCCATCCTCCACTCAAACAAGCTGTGAGCATGAGCAGCTCTGGGCTGAAAAGCATCTGCAGGCCTGTTGAATGGGCAGCAGTGGGGCCCTGATTAGGGTGGGGTAGTGCATAGGGGTGGGGCAAGGTCAGCCAAGTAAAAACCAACCCCCCACAGCTCTACTGGGAGTTAAGGGTATGAATAGCTGAGAGAGAGGCACACGGACAGAGACTGAACACCACAGAGAGCAGAGAGAATCAACAGAGAGCAGGGAGAAGTCATTTAATAAAGCCCACGGCCAGGATGAATATGAGAGGAAGGTCCTGCTGAGGAGGGAAGCAGAGACGAGTGTGGGATCAAGAACAGCAGAGCACACACTGAAATGAGACTCTGATGGTCAGGTGAATAAATTGCTTCAAAGGATGAATTATTTAGGGTTGCACCAGAGTCTGGGATTAGAGGGCTGACTGGTGATACCTTAAGATGAACACATTGTCGTGGAGTCCAAGATAAGCTGAGACGAAGCATTGTTTTTGACATCTTTCACTTAATACATGAGCTAGTTCTTAATTCTAGTTGCCTTGCTGTAATTTCTCATATCTAATAAAGTCAATGACTTCTTTAATGTGACAATTATGCACTTGAATCAATAATACAAGGCCAAATTCATGGTGCTGTAATGAGCTCTTAATGACTAAAGAGGAGAAGGTGTTCCTGGCACCAGAGATACAAGGATGTATCTGCAGGTAACTCTTGAATACTGAATGCATGTTTCTAAATTTAACGGCACATGATCCCTAAAGACTGGGCATGAGTTAGAATTTAGAAAAACAAAACAAACAAACAAACTGAAGATAAGGAGCTGCAGACCACTCTATCTGACCACACAGAACCTTCTTACTGCGACTCTCCAAACAACTCTTCTGTAGAGGCATGTAAACAGCCTGTGTATGTGTGCGTTTGTGTATGTGCGTATGTGCGTATGTGTGTGTGTGTGTGTGTGTGTGTGTGTGTGTGTGTGTGTGTGTGTGTGTGTGTGTGTGTGTGTGTGTGTGTGTTTTAGGATGTTGGGTGGGTAACCAGCACTAGAGGGAATTCCTTCCTCTTGAAGACTCAGGAAGCAACAGTATGGGCGGAAGAGAAAACAACTTCTCTTTCCAAGGCAAACTCTTTAGAAGTTGTTCCTCTGGAAAAGAAAACACTCCCTGAACTGTGTTACTGTTAGAAACTCACCCCTTAATGACTCTATTATTGTCTGCAGTGAGTTTCTAAACTCAGCAGAGGGTAAAAAAAAGTCAGACATGGAACAACAGACACTAAATTCCTGAAATTGAGTCTGAAATGAGCTGTACTGTGAGATAACAAATACTGATTTATGATTCAGGTTTTGTACTTTTCAAAGTTTTCACCGGACAGGAAGAACTAAAAGAAACGTATCAAGAGAAATACAAACAGCCCAGTGAGGGTGTTAGATAACAGCAGCTTACGGACAGGATGGTCATCTGTCAGAGACCCAGAACTCCTCTAATCTACCAACAACAGAACAGAGGACGTAATGCTCACATGGTGTGAGTCCATCCTGATTTATGCATTGTATATCAACTAATACAATCTTCTCTGTGTGTGGCCTAAGCCTCTGACACATTAGCTTTACACTACTGCTTTTCAGTTCTGGTAAAGTTATTCATAAATTTCTGGTGACATCACACATTTATGGACCCGCCCTCTGGAAGGCAAGAAAGGCTTCCTCCTGCTACGAGCTACGGGGAAATGACCGGACTCTGCTGCCAACTACGTGTTTAAACACTTTTTAAATATGCTGGAGAGTTGTTGTTCATTTATATGACAAGCCTGGGTTCTGCTTTTTAAGAATCTCATCTGAGAAAGAAAATCCAGACAGAAGGAGATGCAGATTCATTCGTTCGCTCAAAGCAACGACAAAACCGTCCACACTTCTTTGAGCGAACATTTCATCGACGGTACGTTGAAGTAAACAAAGAGCGTTTTAATTCATGTATGTTTAGTCAATGTCGTTCTGACATCGTCAGTGTGCATGGACTGATGTAAAAAATTCCAGCGGTAACTTGTTGACACCGCTACAAAACCAGCTAACACTAGCTTAGGCAAGGCAAGTTTATTTATAAAGCACCATTCATTCAAAGAGCAATTCAAAGTGCTTTACAGAGTTAAAAACAAAAACCAGAACAGTAACAATCTACAAAAACATACAGCAAAAACATACAGCAAACACTTCAACCATTTACAATTTAAATGCGGCCAGTTATGTTTGATTTACTTTCTCTCTCTCTCTCTCTCTCTCTCTCTCTCTCTGTGTACTCATGTAACTTAAAGTACATGGTAAATAGTGTTGGGTCTTATTATTTATTTAAATTAGGAGGAATTATTATAAATAATCAGCCTCCTTCACTGCTCTGAAGTCTGTAACTTGCAGAGTCTAACTGTCTGGACACAGAATCACAGCTAGCTTAGTAATAACGTCTGTTTTCACACCCGGACACTTTTATCCTGACAGTCTGGTGATGAAGTGATCTGAGGTAAGGTGAGGAGAAGGTTCATATTAAGTGTCGAGGCTTGACGGTGAACAGTTTTACACATCTGCATGAATGAAGTCAGTTACCTTTGCACTGATGACGAAGGATTTCTCACCCTCCAGCCCTCAAACTGCAGCGTTACTGCCACGACCGGATCTTAAAACATATTTATCTGCCTTTACTTTGATTCTTGTTTAGATAAATGTAAACACCACCAACGTGAAGTTCTGGCAAGGACTTGTCAGGTGATATAAATGTGCCTTATTCTGAAGAGAAGGACGATTAACAAGCCTATGTTGCAGCTCCATGAAGTGTTCAATGGAAGATGTCATTTTACAACGCTCTTTTTTTACCCTCCAGGCTTCCGCGATGTTCACCTGAATGAAAACTATGAATATCTGAGGGAGTGCCAGACAGACACAGAGCAGTGAGGATGGTTATTGAGAGCAATGAATTCAGTAATCTTGAATGGTTACTGTAATATCACTCAGCTCTAAGATGACGATGTAGAGCAAGTGCACAATAAGATGTCTGATGTTAGCTGCTACAATCTTTAACGGGATCCTCTCAAATTCAACCCAGCATGTGGTGATCACAGTTATGTTTAACTGCAGTATTACACAATTACAAGAAGACCCTTCATATGTAACTGGCTGTTACAAAACATACAGGAATCAGCAGAAACCTGGCCGGCTGACAGGGGTTCAAATTCATCTCCCACACACCATATGGTTATGAAAACCACAATGCACTGTCCTTAGAGCGGAGTGAGAGAGAGAGGGAGAGACATCCACATACAACCACACCATCTTCATCATCATCATCATCATCATCATCATCATCATCATCATCATCATCATCAGACACGTACATGTGAATGCGGTCGGAAACCTTGACCAGAGGGAATGCACAACAAAGTCCACTAAGAGAGACTGTGACCAAACGCAGCCTTTATGCTTCAGCAGCTGTAGTCAGAATCATCCACTCAGAGCAGCTGGTCTCATCGCGTTGGATGTATATCAACACACAAGGTTAATTCACAGTTCAAAGAAATGAGCAGACAGCACTGTCAGAAACATCGCTGCTACTTGTGTGTTATGTAAGCGCAACACAAGAGGTGGGTGAGCCAATGCACCTCAGTGAACAGGCTAATCCAATGCAGCACACTGCTCGCCAAAACAAATGACGAAAGCATACCAGAGGTCGGTGTTGTTGTGTAATGACACAGATTACAGTTATTTACAAGATTAAAAAATAACTCACTGATGTTTTATGGTTTTTAAGAGAAATCACTGCTGTTTGTGTTTTTATCAGATCCGTTATTGACAGAATATTAATTTGAGCTCACATTTATACCATACATTCATGTTATCCTTTGCTCCTACCCCAGACATACTACCTTCAAAGGCAGTACTGAATACTGCTTTTGAAGGTATGACTCTTCTCTTCGATCGGTTTTGCACAGACTGTATAATTAATGGACATAGTATCTGTGATGTCACCCATCTGTTTTGAAGCCAGTTGTCGGCGGGGGCCATATTGGAAATGCTGAACTCAAACTAACTTTGTCCGAGCTTGTGTGAGGTAAAGAAGCGGGGCTTTAGCCTTTTTGCCAACAGCTACAGGGTGCTCATCTGTCAATCAAATCAGCCAAGCCCTTATTTGGGCAAAATGCCCAAGTTTAATATCTTCAAAAATAACAAGTTATAAAAAAAAGTGTGTGCCGATAGAGAAAGTAGCTATTCAGACCTAAACCTTTTTTGTACCAGGCTGTAAACATGTTTATTTCTGCTGTAAAGATTGTCTCCTTGAATGGGTGTGTATGTGGTTTCTGGTGTTTCTGCAGCCAGCCTCAAGTGGATGCTCGATGAACTGCAGTTTTCAGCACTTCAGCATTGCTTCATATTTTCAGACCCAAGGTTGCCACTTGGTTTGCAGTATGTTGGCTAGGTGTCCCTGTTTTCTTTGTTCTGTGCATCGATGTGTTTGCGTGGCTCTGCAGCACTACGCTGAAACACTTGAGGCCCGTGTGGTCTCTCTGGTCCCGCTACGTTTTCTGCTTTTTTTTTTTTTTTACAGCGGTTCAGAGTCTATTATGTTAATTTAGAGCTGAGTCATGTTGCTGTTTATCATACAGCAATGATTACATGGAATGGAGAGGAGACGTCGGAGGAGCTAAAATGCATGGCCGATTCCTGAAGTGCTGCAAATGCGATGCCGTAGTGCGTAGTTTCATTTTGGAGGAGGTGCACGTCAGGCAACATTCTTAGGCTTCTGCTTCGAGAAAGAGCCACACAGGCCTATGGGGACGAAGTTTATTTGTTTTTTCGTTCATGCTTCGGTACTGACAGCGACATTTGGCCAAATGTATTCTGGGAAATGATTGGCTGAACCACAAATATACGCAAAAATCACAGCCGTGTGTTGAACTGTGGACACAGTGCAGATGTTAAATATAACAATGAGAATTGTGGCATCCCTAAAATGTACGCAGGTTAGATGCAGTATAGATAAATAAAAGTGCAGAGATTTGACAAAGAAACTCGATTACTGTATTTTTCTATGTAACTGAGGAATTAAAATGTATTTTTCCTCATTAATTATGTAAGATTGGAACATTTACCTCCCCAACACTGACTCCTCATGACTCAACCTTCATTGTTCCAGTTTTTCTGCTTAGTGGGGAGTGTAAGATGCAGATCATCTATGGACTCGATGTTTCTGATCTCATTTATAGCCAGAGAGGAGGGAAGAAATTGGGAGTGAAAAGGTTTATTACACAATCTACACAGTATCTCAAGGGTTACTCAACAAGATTACAACCCACTTTGTCCTCCGTGATTCAGGAGCTATAAACAGAAGACAGAGGAAGGGATGGATGACCAACCTGTCCCATCCATTGTTGGCTGTGGCAGACAGCAGGCTGGGTGCACTGAGAGGATTAAGCAGAGCCCACTGCCTCAGTGTTGCTCTTATCTGAACCCAGCAGGTTGGAAGTCAGGAGCAAGAAAAAAAACTCACCACCACCTCTCCTATGAGTCATACTCCCGTCCTCTGCTCACTATTAGACGCACATGCGCACACGCACACCTGATAATTCACACATATATACACCCAGCACACACACACATACAATCATCAATAATACATAAAGAAATAGAGCTGTGGTCTCTGCATATTGATGACTGTCTAGCGGATACAGTTCCTCAATCAATTATCAGTCACTAGTTTTTAAAGCTGCAATCTGCCACCGTGGATGTATTAAAGCTACCTGCAGTAACTTCTGTTTTAGAGCTCTGAGAAGAAATAATGTCAGGTCAATCACACATTTCCCCATTTCCAAATGCTCGAAGATAATTGGTTTTGTTCTTGAGGAAGTCGAAAGCTTCAACTGACAATAAGTGACCTGGAATGAGAGAGTGTGTGAGGCAGCCAGCCCTCATTCTGTGAAGTGGCTCTATTTACTAGACAAGCTGCAGCTGTCCCTTGGTGTGTGTGTGTGTGTGTGTGTGTGTGTGTGTGTGTGTGTGTGTGTGTGTGTGTGTGTGTGTGTGTGTGTGTGTGTGTGTGTGTGTGTGTGTGTGTGTGTGTGTGTGTGTGTGTGTTTCAAAATAAGGAAATGATGCAGAGGCCATTTGTCTCTTTAAATGTTAGAGGGACAAATATTTGTCCCTGATTTATTAGTGAGAGTGTGTATGTCACTGAGTGTAACGGCCCGTGTTTGGGGCCTTTAGAGCGGTGTGAAAATCTCGCTGGAATTCCTCTGGTTCATCTCAGAGTCACGGTGAACTAACACTGATAACAGATCAGTGAGTTGGACGGGGTTCACTCTTTTCTCTGGCTTTCCTGAACACACCACGATGTTCTTCATATCACCTTTAGTATCGGACTGCCACCAGATCTGTGTTCCCATCAACACAGACCGGCTGCGTTGTCAGAACACAGCACAGAGCTGGACCCCCATCCAGCTGGAGTCATGTGACCAAGGTTTTCCCATCCATGTTGTCTTTATGGTCCTCTGAAAACCTCTTATCTGTTGACTCCAGGCCTGGCTCCGCTCATCGTGACAGTTTGTTGTTGTAGTTAAGTGAAATACGATCTTGTGATAACACAGAGTGTTTTATTCTGAAAATTAACCGGATGTTTTCATTTTGTTTTGGTGCCTGACTTCCTGTCCCACTCCATCTGCTCTGTTAAGATTGATGCACTGTGCTCCGGCATCCGGGAAAACAGAAGTCTTATGTTTCTGATCCGAAGGGCTCCAACTTGCCGGATCAGAGACGCAGCGGATCCAGTGGAAGTTAACACATCGACTAGAATAGAAACCTATCAGTACCGGTGCTGTGACAGAGACGGGCTGGACACAGATCTGGTGGAAGTCCGATGTTACACCATACAATTACTCACACATGCATGATTGAGCAATGACTTGCTCTCATTGTGGGATAGAACTTCAATCTGCAACCTTACAGCATGAGTTTGTTACACAGCTCAAAGAAGGCCCACACTGTCAACCCCTCTCTCCAGCCTTAGAAAGAATGCAAACATTTTCTTATAAGTGCAACTTGCAGCTGAGAGAATCAGGTTTCCAGCTTTACTAAAGTACACGCAGCAGAAAAAAAGTCAATCTTCATTCTATCTCCATCGAAGAGCAACGCCTTTTACAAGCCAAAAAGCAGATGTCACATGAATTCAAGTTTCCACATCTGCCAGGAAACGTCACCACTGTTCTTGTCATAGAGAAATAGTCTCATAGGCCAGGAATTGTTGGTATTAGGCATGGTCCTCCAGTCCTCTATATTTAGATTGAGTAGGAGAGAGAGCTGGAAAAAAATGCAAAGCTCAAACCTCATTTGAGGTCAAATCAAATGCCTCAAAACTATAAGTATGTCCAGAGTTCTTTTTTCATGCCAGAAACAACTTTGTTGAATTTGTTGTAAAGAAAACAGACCAAAGACTTCAAACTTAATGGAACAAACAGCAAGATATGTGATTTCTTGTTTTTTAAAACACTGATGCATTTCAATCTAATATTGTAAAAATGCAAATGTGTTTCCATCAGTTTCTATACCTTCCTAACGACACAGCAACAAGCAGAGAATGAAAACAGACAAATAACAATGTTGAATCAATTGAAGAATGGAGGATTGCAGCCCACTATTGTACTTTAGCGAGAGCTGAATCATTTCATAATAATCCCCCTTCAGTTCCGAGTATTCCGTTTAAATGCCAAGCTACGTGACCTGCTCTTTGCGAGTATTGCCTTTCTTTCAGCTTTGACAATTCACACCGTCGCAATCAAAGCTCTTCCCTGTGGGAAAGCTGCCTCGTGTGTCGCAGCAGCTGGAGATAAAGCGTCTTGGGTAAACTGACATTCAGATGTTTTGGAGTTGGTTGCTTCAACTTTGCATAATGACTTCAAACAATGGGGAACAACATCACACACCTCAGTGGCTCACTGATGGAGTCGATCGTCTCTTCGATCCCAGCTCCTGCTGTCCACAAGCAGAACCCAAACTGCCCCCAGCAGCTGTGCCAGTGGTGTGTGAATGGGAGTCATAAATACTGAAAGGTATGTGCATCAGTTTATGCGAGTGGGTGAATGTCATGTACAATGTGAAAGCACTTTGAATGGTCAAAAGACTAGATGTTAAAATACAATCCATTAACTATTTATCTACTTCCAAAAATGTGAAGCTATTCCTTGAAGGATCAAACCTGCCACCCCCTTCAAACAGGGGCAAACTTCAGCAGACATTTTTGGACTTGATGGTCGATTAAAGATACAGTATGTCCAATCAGGGATGCTCTGAAGAGAATCATTTCCGAATCAATCAAATGAAAGCTTAAATTCAGACTAACTGTCAAGTCTAAAGGTGAGAAGATGCTTCAAAAACAGTCAAAGTTGAGTACAATATATAACAATAATAATACTTTTATTTGTATAGCACTTTTCAATACAAGTATTAAAGTGCTTCAGAAAAACAATAAAAACACAATAAAAGCAGAGAGGTGAAACGTTAAAAATTAGAATAAATTCAGAAATTAAAAGAAGTGACTGACTGTAAGTCTGATCTCCGCTTGCAGGCTGTTCCACAGTCGGGGGCTCTGACAGCAAAGGCCCTGTCGCCTTTGGTTTTTAGTCTAGACCGTAGAACAGCAAGTGGAGCCCTGAGAGAGGATCTCAGACTGCGCGTCCTGGTTTATATGGGGCTAAAAGCTCAGAAATGTATTGAGGGGCGAGTCCATGTCGTGCTTTAAATGTGATTAAAAGTATCTTAAAATCGATCCTAAAAACAACAGGGAGCCAATGTAGGGATGCTAAAATTGGGGTTGTATCCACTACAGCTCAACACGGGATCACAGATCACCCATACCTGTGCTGGTTACTCATCGCTCCAGCCGAGTGGTTATATGTCAGTTTAACCACTTACCACAGCCGGCATACAAATTTATCTCATGAGTAGTTACTTCCACATGATGCATTTGACAGCTTCAACTAAAAACATGAAATGTTGTTTTGGTTAATCTTCCAGAACTCACTTTTTGTGTGTAGATTTTGTCATTTGAAAGATACATCGCGCACTCAATAAAGCTGGTTGCAGATTGAGTTTTTTTTTCTTTTTCCATCAACTATTTCTTTATTTGATCATTTGAGGCTTTGAATCCCTTCTGTAGCACTACACCTATATTCAAAGAAGAACATGTTCTGTTGTTCTTGTTGTAGATTATCACATGTGGTGTTTTTTTATTTCTCAATTTGTTGTGGGTATTATAATTACTATTATTATTTATTAATTTAATTATTTTTATCTATTATATATTAATTTTTAATTTTTATTCTTATTGCTTTTTTACCTTTTGCATGTATTTATTTTTTAAATATTAACCTATTCATCTTATTGTAGTTTCACTATTTTTATTTTCCTTTCTATTTATTTATCCTTCTTTTTAAATCATTATCATTTATTATTATTGGTTTCTTTTTCGTTCGTTCACTTGGTGTTTCTTAAACAAAAAACATCACTTGCTTTAATTATGTAGATTTATCTTTTGTATGTAATGTGTAAAAATTCCAAAAAACAGATTTTTTTTAAAGAAAAAAAGAAAATAAAGATACATTGCGCAAACATATTTCTGCTCATATAACAAATACTATTTTTCTGTAATAATTCAAGTTTTCTTTCATAAACCCTCAAAGCAAACACCAAGAGGGCAAAGGAGAAGAAGGAGAGTGCTGGGATTTATACAGTGGGTATAAGCCAGTCCTTTAAAATGCATATAACAAACACATTAACCCTTTAATGCCTTCAGATCAAATCAATGGTTCTGTAAGAGTCAGTCAGAGTGAAATCACTGCTGTTTGTGCACATGTTTTCTCCCTCTCTCCCCCCTCTCTCCCCCCTCTCTTCTCCCTCTCCTCTCACATACATGTGCAGACACCACGGAGCGTATTTCACACACCATTTGTGAAACTACACAAACACCGCTGACGTAGAAGTTGGTCTGTGTTACGACCGTATATGGAATGCAACATGTGGCTCAATAACAACATTGCCCAAGAAAACTGACACAAGGAAAACAACATGAATAAAAGTAAAAATAGAACAACTGTTCAGCTTTTGTTTTATGACGAGAGATGCTATCTAATCCGATGACATCACCTTGTAAAGATGAAGGTGCAGCTGTTCTTAACACTCAGACAAAGAGATGGGGATAATGAACTTTACAGATTAACTTAAATACACACAGCTTTTATCTGACTCTAAAAGATGATGTTTCCATGCAGTGGTGAGCTCAGCCGTGCAGACACAGTGTCTCAGTCACAGGTTAAAAAGAGAGAGCTACAGTGCATCTAACAATACTGACAGACAGAACAGCAGAGGGCTTGGAGAGCTTAATCTGTCTCTGAACAAAATGTGACAACACAGAGACCTGAAGCTTTTCATTGATGCCATGGCAACATGAAAAAGCAGCCAGAATCAGGTATGAAAACTGGAGCGATATTCAACCCTGAGAGAATGATCAGGGAGCAAAAAACCTCCCTGTTTGTGTGTGTTTATTTCAAACATCAAACAGTGTGTAATGAGCAGGAAGACTGTGTAATTCAAGGGATTAACATTTCATTAGCAGCAAGCTCCTGTTTTCCAAGCATCCTTGTTTTATTCACGAGGATAAAGGATCCTTTTAAATGACCAAACAGCACTAATACTGACAGATTAAAGAAATTATACAATTCAATGGATTTAGCATGTTTAACAGAAAAGAGCTTCTTTTAAACCTCAGAAAGTTTGTCCTCTTCGGTGTTCTCGGCGCCTTATGTCTTGGTGCTGCGCTGACATATCAGATGTATGATTTAGACATGTTTGACAATAAAACGAGGAAGCCTTTTACCGTGAGTCAACTCACCACTGCCCTTCAGTTTGTTACGTCAGCCGGCAGCTGCTTCGATGACGCAGAGGACAGAGCGCCGTACGGGTTGCAGGTATTTAACGCCACAGTGTGAGAGTCTGACACATATAACACGACACATGAAAACATGAAAGAGCTCAACTTATAATTAGACTTTAAATCTTCTTTAAATATGTTTACTTTATATATAAATGTTTATTTCATTTTACTCATTTTTTATTTTATTATAAAAAAGTATTATTATTATTATTATTATTATTATGTTCATTATATAGATCGTGAGTAATGTAGAAACTGTTTATCAAGCTGTGAAAAAACAAAATTAACTGTTAAAAAAATATATATATATTCTTGAAATGATATACCTGCTCAAACAAAGGGGTTACATCGAAAACACTTCCTCTGTCCATCTATAAACACGCACACACACACACACACACACACACACACACACACACACACACACACACACACACACACACACACACACACACACACACACACACACACACACACACACACACACACACACACACACACACACACACACACACACACACACACACACACACACAAGGTTTTCAAAACAACCTAGCTCACAGAGAAAAACAGAGAAAGACGTAACAATATATTGCTAATCTCCTTGGACAGCAGCCCGGGCAGTGTGGGTGTCTGGACGAGACACGCTTGCTTGCTCATTCGCTCATCTGCTCGGTGAAACTGGGCTGCCGCAGCAACGTGTTTTTTTCCTACCATATTTGCTGTGGTGTACTCCCACATGTAACCCCCTCCTCTTATTCAGTCTTTCTCTCGCACCCCCTTCTTGCGGCAGACCGGCTGTCACGGTTTCCAGCCCACTCATTACTGTTCCTCTCTCTCTCATAACTGTTGCTCCAAGAGGCTTTCGTACTACCGCTCCTCTGCTGCACACTGGGTGGCAAACCGTAACGTTGCATAAAGACAATAAAGGTCAAATGCATGTGTGTGACTGTACTGCATCAGGGCGATGCACATTAATCAACACACCAGCAAAATGTCTCAATGCATTCAGCAGAAGAGCTTGATTTAATCTGCAGACTTAAGGCAGGTGATTCAAAAAAAATAAAACAAATGATTCTCAACAAACAGTTAAAGGACACATCATTAGACAGTTCAGAAGACAGCACACAGAGACACTCTACAACATCTATTACACAACATGGACACATTCACCACATCACAAACACCGGACCGACGTGCAATTTTAGACTGTTTACTGGTTTCAATGTATGCTGTGGTTGAAAAGTCACAGCTTCAAAACCGCTAATATTTTCGATCAGACAGTTCCCAAGGTGTGAGCTCCTCCTCCGATGAGTAAGTGTTTGTGGTTTTGATTTTATACGAGGTGAAGGGGTTATCACACGTGCAGGTAGCTTCATCCAGGAGCATGCAACTCTGCAACAGACTACATCATTTTTTTGAAAGACGTTATTTTCAAGATATCAAAGTTACGAGTTTTGCCCAAATACGGGCGTGGCTGACTTGATTGACAGGTGTGCAGAGGAGGGCCCACCTCTTTACCTTACACTTTTAACTGACAATTATGAACTCTCAAACTTGTGTTCTTTTTTTTATTGTTTTTATTCATGAACAAATGAACTAAAGCTAATTGTTATAGTTTTTGTGGGGTTGGTAAGAGGGCTAGTTAGAGTCAGAAGGTAAAGAAGTGTTAGAGGGATGGGGCTGGGGAGTTGTGGACAGTGACTTCTTCTTCTTCTTCCACCTCTTTGGTGTCCTCAACCCCAGAGCGTGTCTGAATCTTTTCCAGAATGAATGCTGTGTGGTGTTCACTGCTTCAGTCTCTTCTTGTTGAAGTCCTACCATGGCAGGTCTGTCAGACGTCTCCTCCTCAGATGTCTGCTCTTCGGACTCCTCCCTCGGCCTCCTCCTGGACTTCGACGGTCAATGCCTCAGGTAGGGGCTCATCCTGCTGGCACGGCTCAGTCTCCTCCTGGCAGCTGGTGGTATCTGTTTGGGAAGGCACTTCTTCCTCTTTCTCAGTCTTGCTGACCTCCTCTGCTATCTCCTTTTGGAGGGCGTCCTGTTCAGCCTTCTGTTCAGAGATGACCCGCAGGTACTCCCTCATTCTGTCTTCATTAGACTGGATGACGTCAGCTTGCTGTTGGACAGTTGAAATCACAGTTTCATACCTTTGATTAAGGTCATTGTATGAAACCATGAGGCTTTCCCGTTCCTCTTGGAGAACCTTGTTCTTTTGGTTTTGGAGCTGAAGCTCAGCAGCACACCTCTCCTGGCTGATGGTGTATGTCTTCTTCATGTCCTGGTTCTCTTGTTGACAAAGTTTCTGGAGGCTGAGTTGAATTTTCAGCTCCTCCAGCTCCTTCAAAAGATCCCTCTCCCTTTTAAAGGCACTTTGCTGGAGGACGATAAAATCCTGTGCCATCTTCTGATGGAGAGCGTCATTTTCAGCCCTCATGTCATCGATGTGTCTCTGATCCTCCAGCACCCTGTCTGCATGAGACTGTTTCTCATTCTCCAGCTCATGGAGAAAGAAACCAGCTTGCTGTTTGAGGGCAGGGACCTCAGTATCATACTTTGAGCTGATGTTTAGGTATGATAGTTTGGTCTCATTCAGCTCCTCTTGGAGAATTCTGCATTTGTCCTTTTCTAGCTGCAGCTCTTCATTTAACTTCTGCTGGCTGAGCATGTGACCCACCTGCAGCTCCTCATAGTCTTCTTCAAGATTTCGAAAGTGTGAATGTTTCTATGTTTGGGTCAAACTATCAAACCAAATGAATCGCGAGTAAATGAGGGATAGTGCAGCGTTCTTTACTAGAGTAAAAGAGGAACATATAGAAAATAGAAAATGTATAAATAAGCAGGTTGCACCCTGGACAGGTCACCAGTAAACACAGCACTGACACATGGAGAGAGAAAACCAATCACAGCTTCATTCATACCTACAGACAACTTCAAAGGCACACCGGCCTGTTTAGAAGTTAGTGATTTTGCTTAGTTTTGTTACAGTTATCAAAAAATGATATGCAGTTGAAAACCTGGTGGAAGTCTAACAGCAGTGGATTTCCTGGAATTTAGAACAATTGTGACAACTAAATGTCAAAATGGAAATCTTTACACGGCTCATAGAACTGTGTATTAGTTTTGCTAAATGCTTCTTTGTGTGTACCTCTCATCTGGACCATGTTTGTGATTTTGTGTTATTTCTGTGCTCAGGGTGTTGTTGCCAGATTCACTAATTCAAATGTCAGGTCTCTAAGTGAATGCTTACTAATGACTATCTACACAAATCCTGACCTACAGGGGTGATGTAGTTATCCCAGGTCCTTAAAAAATCTCTCTAAAGTCGATTGTATACCCAGGACTTCACACTTGTCTGACAGAGACAGGCGCTGCAGCCAACACAGCGCTCTCACATAGTGGGAAAGCCCTGTGCTAATTCTGGGCATGCAAATGGACTCATGGCCAGCCAGGGTGTGAAACCAAAGCCTGTCAGTGAAGCTTAGCAACTCCTCTCTGCTCTCGCAACACAGCCTGCAGCTACTGATGCCAACACTGTCTGGCCTTGGAGATGGGGTGTCACAGTGGAGCTGGTGAGGTTATGGGATGTGCTGTTAAAGGGTGTTCAAATAAATACAAATACCTTTTAACACCCTGGATGAAGAGTGTACACTTTCAAGTCACTGTGTTTTCTTTTTGCTTCATTCAAACTTTTGCATGCATGGTTACTGTGAGGGGGCAAAAAACTATCCTAATACTGATCCCAGTTTTTATCTGAATGGATGGGTAGATGTAGACATTTCAAACCGCATCATTTAACTTGACAAGGAATTTTAGCCATCCAAAAAATTAGATTCAGCTATGCCCACAGCCTTCAAAGCAACACTAAAAATGCCGGGGAGACACAGATTTTTAATATGACGTGATTTGCAGCTTGGATTGATTCTCAATTGTCAGCTTTAATATGTCTGAGATATACTGCTACAACTACTACTGTCCGTCTCACCACTATCATCTCTCTCTCTCTTCATCTCCCTCCATCCCTCCCTCCAACTCGGTCTCAGCAGATGTGTGTCTTACATGAGTCTGGTCCTGCTGGAGGTTTCTGCCTGTTAAAGGAAGTTTGTCCTTGCCACTGTAACTTGTTAAATGCTGCAAAGTGCTCTGCTCATGGTGGATTAAGATGAGATCAGACTGAGTCCTGTTTGTAAGAGGGGACTGGATCTTATCCTGCTTGATGTTGGGTCTTTGTTAATAATAGAACATAGAGTACGGTCTAGACCGGCTCTGTTTGGAAAGAGTCTGAGGATAAAATTGGTTGTGAAAAATCATCCTTAAAAATATATAGAAAACTTTTGTGTATATTACATACATACATTCATTCATTCAAGCACAATGTGTGCTTATGTTTTTTATCTTCTCTGTGTAACAGTCTATCTTAGTCCATGTGTGTCATGGAGACGGCCTTCGACTAAAATTTGACAGCTGTTGCAGAGATTACATTTTATGTTAACAACAGCAACCAAACAAAGCACGTACAGCTGCATTCTGCAGTATAGTTAGACGGTGAAATCAGTATGAAAAATAACATTATGGATTCTATCCAGGCAGACTGCTTCATAACAGTATGGACAAGTAGTTTGGGCTTGCTTTTGTTGCAACAAAAACAACTAAATATGTGTGTAATATCAGTGTTCCTGTACTGTAATAGAAACGCAACAGGCTTGTCAGCAATTAAAACCCAAATAGTTTCTACAATAAATAACCTACTCCAGCTTTAAAGCTGGGGTTGGTAGTTAGATTTAGATACACTTTGTTATACTGATTAAAATTATCTTTATGTCCAGGTGGTAATCAATACATAATGTGTTCTTAAAAAAGAGCAAAAAAAAGCTGCTATCTACAGCCGGAGTAAACCTGAGAAAACACCAACATATCCCCGCTATCAGGGGCCAAATTATGAAACCAATCAAATCCCGTCCTGCCATTCTGCCCGCCTCCTGCGCGTACATTTCATGTTTGTTTGTGTTTTTAACTTTCACTATGATAATGTTTTGGTGTTTTCTTACTGCTGAGTGAGACATGAGTTGACGTAGTGAAAAACACAAAC
This sequence comes from Notolabrus celidotus, assembly GCF_009762535.1. Classification (NCBI taxonomy): domain Eukaryota; kingdom Metazoa; phylum Chordata; class Actinopteri; order Labriformes; family Labridae; genus Notolabrus; species Notolabrus celidotus. The sequence continues at coordinate 25,992,195 of NC_048283.1, read as the reverse complement.
GATCAGTCACGATCATATTGTCGCTTGTTCATGTGAGTGGGGGCGTTGTTTTGGAGGAGCTCCGGGGGGGAGGCGGGGTGTGAAATGGAGTCCTGAGGAAATGCTACATTCAAATTCAGCCTAGTTTTTTGGACTACCCTAGCTTTAAGCCACCACCATTTTTAGTTTTAAGCTACCTAACATTTTAGGTAGCCCGTTCCTGAGCGCTGTCTTGAAGCCAATCGTTGGCAGCAGCCATATTGGAAATGCGGAACTGAACCAAACTTAGTGTGACGAAAAGAGGCGGGGTTAGAGGCTCCTAGCCAACTGCTATGTGTTCCCACCTGTCAAGTGAAGTCAGTCTTGTCCTTATTTGGGCAAAACTCGCAATCTTAATATCTTCTGAACCGTCGTGTCATAAAAAAGTTCCCCCCCGTACAGTGTGTGCCGATAGAAATATTAGCTACGTAGATCCAAGCCGTTTATTGAACCAGGCTGTAAACATGTTTATTAATGCTGTAAAGATCGTCTTCTTTGAATTGGTGTGTATGTGGTTTCCTATGTTTCTGCAGCCAGCCTCAAGCGGATTCTCGGTGAATTGCAGTTTATAACACTTCCGCATTGGCTTCATATTTTGAGACCGGCGGTTGCCACTTGGTTATGATGGACAACTTCAAAAGCTTGGACATCACTTTCTTTTTATTTACTTTGTGCAAATATTCCAAAAAATTACTCATTTGTCTGCTGGTATCATCACTTCTTCCCTCGTTCCTGTTAAGAAATACTTATCTGATGCATTTTATATTGGGATAAAAATATGTCTCTTTAATTTAAATGATCTAAATAAAGCCAACAGTAAGTCGTCAGTGGCATCCAGACACAAAAACACTCCCTCGAAAGCTCCCATCGACCAGCCGCCACATTACTGTTTGGCTATTTGGTCTCTGTCTATTTTCCTTATCAAATATAACACAGTGTGGGAAACAGTTCCCACATTTGTCCTTCAGTTTCTCAGGATGGATAGTTTAAATAGTTGGCATTCCTCATTGAAACCAAGGACACAGGGATAATGCAGCCTGTCGAGGCCCCTTCTCATATCAAGAACATGAAATGAGTCAAATTAAAGACAGATTTCATGATTTTTTTACATGGCATGACCACCTTTTGGCAGCATTATTTCTAATATTGAGGCCCGAGAGTGCTCGAGGGATAACATGAAACACATGCCAGATCTGAATCATCAAGGTCACAGTAACATGGTATGTGCCTTTAGAGCACGGAGCCACCCGGATGCTCTGTGACGGGGAAATGAAAGTGGAACTGTATTTACATGATGTGCCAGTAGCTGAGTTAGTCCACAGACAGACAGAGGGTCACACAGCTGTTCCATCACACCTCTGTCCAGCCTGACTCGAGCGGCTGTGATCAGTCAGGATCATGAACCGTCTGCTTCATGCTTCACATCAGACTCGAACAAAGGAACATGTTGTGCTGCCTGCTGGCCTCAGGAGAGTGGATTACTCCATCCTTTCATGGGCGAGTCATTTTTGGATGAAATGTTTGTTTTGCTGCTTGGAACAAACAATTTAAAGTGAGTGAAAATATAATAATCAAAGAGCGGATCGTTTTGAGAATGTGGGAGTAGCCACTGATATTTTTAAACTTGCTTCCTAATTTTCAAGGTGTCACTTCATCAATCCCCCTCATGATCTAACTCAGGATTATGTCTCTGAGTGCACACAGTTACAAATACAGCTGCAGAATCAATGATCCTCACACAAGAAGTCAAAGTTTAAGGACACCGATTGTGATGAGTTCATGGTCATAAAGAAAACAGTAAACCTGGACTGTTTATCTAAAGCTTGTTCTCTTTAATGTGTTCACTTAACTTGCCTGTGTGCACATATGACGTGTTAGTAAAGCTTCTGTTCTTTGTTACCTTTGTTCTAATCTAATTTTATAATGCTAAAATTCTTCTTTCATGATGAACAACAGATTCTGTAGAGAGACACCTGAGAATAAATGCCATCCATCAGGTGTTGTGTCAGTGTGTGGATGACTGAGTGCTGACACCTGCGCTCTGGGATTGGTCAGATGCTATTCTCTGGCCCGTGAGTCATCACAGAGATGTGCTCATTGTCTGTGTGTGTGATGTGCTGCAGGGTCAGTCACATGAAAGTGTTGGCAAGATGGGCAACAAAGAGACACGACTAATAATGTGGAGAGGTGTATCCACAAAAAGAAAATGTTAGATGTCATGTTAAGTGTAATCATACAGATAATTATCTCATTTCAACTATGATGAAGCCTCTATTAGACGCTCTAATGTAAAATATATCATAAGATACATCTATCATGTTTTATCACCGGTGAATGATGTAGTAAAGCAGAAAGCATTACGTGTTTATGAGTGTACTCATGAAGCACCACGAGGGCACTGTAAAAGATATCTTAGCTATGTGTATATATATGTATATGTGTGTATATATATATATATATATATATATATATATATATATATATATATATATATATATATATATATATATATATATATATATATATATATATATATATATATGTATATATCCAGGACTGCCTCAGAAAATTAGAATATTGTGATAAACTTCTTTATTTTCTGTAATGCAATTAAAAAAACAAAAATGTCATACATTCTGGATTCATTACAAATCAACTGAAATATTGCAAGCCTTTTATTATTTTAATATTGCTGATTATGGCATACAGCTTAAGAAAACTCAAATATTCCTATCTCAAAATATTAGAATATCATGAAAAGTATACTAGTAGGCTATTCAACTAATCACTTGAATCGTCTAATTAACTCGAAACACCTGCAAGGGTTTCCTGAGCCTTGAAAAACACTCAGCTTGGTTCAGTAAACTAAATCACAAGTATGGGGAAGACTACTGATCTGACTGCTGTCCAGAGGACCATCATTGTCACCCTCCATCAGGAGGGTAAGACACAAAAAGAAATTTCTCAAAGAGCAGGCTGTTCACAGAGTGCAGTTTCAAAGCACATTCACAAAAAGTCTGTTGGAAGGGGAAAATGTGGCAGGAAACGCTGCACAACCAAGAGAGATGACCGCAGCCTTAACAGCATTGTGAAGAAGAGCCGCTTCCAGAATTTGGGGGATCTTCAAAGACAGTGGACTGAAGCTGGAGTCCAGGTATCAAAAGCCACTGTTCACAGACGTGTCCGGGAAATGGGCTACAATAGCCGTATTCCCATGGTCAAGCCACTTCTGAACTCAAGACAACGGAAGAAGCGTCTGACTTGGGCTATGGAAAAGAAGCACTGGACAGTTGCAGAGTGGTCCAAAGTCCTCTTTTCAGATGAAAGCAAGTTTTGTATTTCATTTGGAAGTCAAGGCGCCAGAGTCTGGAGAAAGGCTGGAGAGGAGCAAAATCCAAGTTGCTTGAAATCCAGTGTGAAGTTCCCACAGTCAGCGATGGTTTGGGGAGCCATGTCAGCTGCTGGTGTTGGTCCACTGTGTTTCATCAAGTCCAGAGTAAATGCAGCTGTGTACCAAGAGATTTTAGAGCACTACATGCTTCCGTCTGCAGAAAAGCTCTATGGAGATGATGAATTCCTTTTCCAGCATGATCTGGCACCTGCCCACAGTGCCAAAACCACCAGTAACTGGTGTACTGACCATGGCATTACTGTCCTCGATTGGCCTGCCAATTCCCCTGACCTGAACCCCATTGAGAATTTGTGGGGTATTTTGAAGAAGAAGCTCAAAGACACCAGACCCAACAATGCAAATGAGCTAAAGGCCGCTATTGAAGCATCCTGGGCATCCATAACACCTCAGCAATGCCACAGGCTGATTGCCTCCATGCCACGCCGCATTGATGCAGTAATCCGTGCAAAAGGATTCCCAACCAAGTACTGAGTGCATTAATGGACATTTTCAAATGTTTGATTTTGTTTTGCTGTTATACTTTTTTTTTTACTTGGTCTGAGGAAATATTCTAATATTTTGAGATAGGAATATTTGAGTTTTCTTAAGCTGTATGCCATAATCAGCAATATTAAAATAATAAAAGGCTTGCAATATTTCAGTTGATTTGTAATGAATCCAGAATGTATGACATTTTTGTTTTTTTAATTGCATTACAGAAAATAAAGAAGTTTATCACAATATTCTAATTTTCTGAGACAGTCCTGTATATATATATATACATATATATATATATATATATATATATATATATATATATATATATATATATATGTATATGTATGTGTATGAGTCAAATTAAAGACAGATTTACAGATATACACACAGATATACACATGTATGTGTGTGTATATATATATATATATATATATGTGCATGTTTACAGCCTGGTACAAAAGACGAGTGTAGTTTGGATAGCTAATTTCTCGATCGGCACACACTGTACAGGGTGAATTTTTTGCAATTTCAAAGATATTGAGATTACGAATCTTCCAATGAGAGGCACAGCTGACTTGATTGACAGGCGGGAACACTGTAGCTGTTGGCTAGAAGGCTCAAAGCCCGCCTCTTTACCTCACAATCGCTCGACAGCAGCAATATGGCTGCCGCCGATGATTTGCCTCAAAACAGCGCTTCAGAAACAGATGGGTAACGTCACGGATACTATGTCTACGGAAGTCCTGTGTTAGGCCAATCTGCCTCACTGGCTCCTGCAGCCCTGGACATGCCTTGGTCAGACAGAATCTATGACTCTTTCAGTGAGCTTCACATCCAGACCCAGGAACACCCAGAGGTCCTCCCAAGGGAACATCTCCACAAGGCATGACTTTCAGCTGTTACCAGAGACCTACATTCCCCTGTGGGGTGTTAATTACTGATCATAGATCTAATATCTCCTAAGAGTCGATGACTTGCACATATTTTCAGGGATGTTCCAGCTGATCACAGAGACAGGTGCAAATGTGTTCTGGAGTTCTTGCCCAAGTCATCCTCTTTCCAGACTTTAATCAGAGTTTTATGATCAGTTTAAGCTGGTGTGAAGTAAACATGGTTGCAACAATCTACTGTACTCCATGGAGAACATGTCATCTATGTTTCCATTGTTGTTTTCCTCTAAAGAATAAAAGCATGACAGCACATAAGGTTTGATGAGCCTTTCGGCAGCATTTGATTCTAACAAATTCAAATATTTTGTGATTTTGGAAACTGGATCTAAAAACAAAGCTGACAATCAGAACCCAGAATCTTCATGGTAGGGCACAAGTAGACACACCTATATAAGAAGCATGAAGATTTTGCCTCACACAGCCAACGACAAATGAGCAGAGCAACCTTTTGTACAATGTAAACTATTTAAAGACTGAACCTGAGATGAGGTGAGTGTGGTTTTTAAAAACAAAGTGCACAAAGACCAACTGCTAGTCTCCTCTTAATCAACCAATAGGTGAAGTCAGAGTTTCATGTCCCTCTCACCTCTGTTTCTTCTACACTACTTGTCATGTTAAAGGTTGCACAGTGCTGAAACTTATCACAGCTTAAAGAGGAACAAGCACAAGCCCCTTAAATAGAACACATTAAACAAATGTCTCACAAATGCAGGCACATCGCCCTAAGTGTGTGCAGACAAAAGGAAACAGATGATGCTATCACTGTTATCCAATTTAGGATACATTCACAGAAGTGATATCATCTTTCAGAGCACTGACAGTATTTCATCTCTATAAACAGGCCATAAAACATGCACACGAGCACTAATTGAGTTGGCGTGGTTCTGTCACTCACCCGTGGAACGTGTGAAGTGCTTCCAGACTGTTGGGTCAACCCTCGTGTGGAGCGACCTTCCTATTGACCAATGATGACCTTATCTGAAAAATGACAGCACCTGAGGAAAGATAAAGAGATATGCTTTCTCACTACTTTATTTCTCAAGCTTGATGTCTTTGTGCCCATACATGTGTGGAAATATAAAACAATTTGCAACACGGCCAGCTGCAGCAAAAAGAGCAAAGAAAAGGTCACACCATGTATGTAATTGTGTGTTGTAGTGAAAGTTCAGATAGTGATGTAAGAGTCATAAATTCCCTCTCTCAGAGCACGGTAATGTAAGACAAAATAATCAGTGTATGACTTCCTTCTCATATCTTATTGCTCTGAGACATGCAGGCTTGAGTTTCAGTTTATAGATTTATCAGTGTGTAGTTAATATGAGGTGAGAGGCGAGTAAAGTCCCGTTTAGCCTGGCTGCGCGGATCAGTGTTTATTACCTGCAGGTCTAACATTTGATTTTAGTCAACTTTCAAGTTCATACAAAGAATCAGAGGAAACACTAATCACAACATCTGCTCAAACAACAGACTATAATTCAACTAAAAGATATCAGAAGCATAAAAGTTGATCATGCAATGCAAGGACAACATCTAGGGACAGTCGCGGTAGGGTCATATTTTTTGTCAGATCACAGCTACGTTTTCAGGTATTGTGCCGATTTGAAAACTTTTCCTTGACGACATTCAATAAAGAAATTGTGAGTGTGTTTCTTTTTGTTTTGAAGAAATGGTGTCATCAAGTGGTTTAACAATCAGAGCATGCACAGACTTCATTGATTCCACTTCTCTCACCAATGCCCATTGCACATGAAGTAGAGCATTACTGCTGAGCAGAAAAAGATGCACAAGTAAAGAATGGTTTTAAATATTCTGTCCTTCAGTTATTTGTATGAAAATAAGCCTTTTGAGTTTCTTTCCAAAACTGGATCACAGTCAATTTAGAAAAGCTCTTTTTATATCCCAGGTTGATAAGTTACTATCATGGTCATTGCATTTCTGATCAGTATATCTTTCTTATCTAAAAAAATGCCACAGGATTCTCATACTAATCTTCTCTGGGCTACCTGGCCAACCAAATGAAAAAGGGAAAGTTGCATGTACTACATCTCAATAAATAAGAGCCAACAAAACAACCAGAGCAATGTCAAATCTCCTAAGACTCATTTCTTCAAAAGCAGGGAATTAGGAAGGACTGTGGCAGGTTAACCTGACTGAAACACACGCTTTATTTCTTCCATCCTCTTAACCAGCATGATAAAAGTCAACTTAATATTTCATCAAGCTCAAGAATCGACGTTGGGACTCCTAACCTACTCAGCCTGTTGATACTGACAACAGCTGTCAGTGACACCACACTGCCTGGTGAGGTGCAACCTGCCCCAAGATGTCATCTCATCTGGCTCCCTGAACATGTGATCAATTAAAAAGATTAGGTGAGAAACCTCGTTGGCACATGCAGAAAGGGGGTGCTATCACTGCTAATCTATATCCTCCATCGTCTCCTATAATCTGATGTTAACAACATACAAACTTGTCATCACAATGAATGAGATTTTGCAAGATGTGCTCAAAAATATGTAAGCAGACGTTTAAGGGAAGTTGTTTAGAACAACCTGATAATGTGTTAACTATAAGGCGCCATTTGTCAAATCGTGCATACTGAGAATAACAGCAACAATTCTCCAGATTTAGCTCCAAGACGTCAGAAGAACATAGTGGAAATTTTTGAAAGGCCCTTTTTTTTCGATCACAGAGCAATATTTGTAATCTTTTTCACATTTTTTTTTTTTGTGATATAAATATATTTAAGTTAAAATCACTGTTAAATCCAAATGCTAAATATAAATGTAGATATAAATGTTCAATTTAAATGTTAAATATTAATCTTAAATGTTGCTCTGTGAACTTAAATATTTAACATTTAGATTTATATTTAACATTTAGATTTAACAGTTATTTTTTAATGAAATATATTTGTCACCACAAAATCACTACCTGATGTAAACAGTAATTCAAGTAAATATCAGTACAAGCCTAAAAATACAGAAAACTGACCATAACTTTATATTCACTTTACTGTCATCACTTCAGACCAACTTTAAGTAGCCTTCCAAGCATGCAACAATGTAACACTGTGAGGTCGTTAACCCCGAGATAACCCTTGCAAGTTCAATCTGAATGAATTGAGGCAAAAGTCCTGGCAACTTTGTGTGTAGCACAGGAAACAACACTTTGATGCTCTCAGCTCTCCGCCTACAGCACGACCTGCGGAAATGTTCAGAGCAGACATAGTGCCAAACAGTGAAAGCTTACACTTAGCACATGATGAAAAGGTGACATAACAGATGTTATAACAGGAGGAGAAAAATAACTGAATGTTAAACCCTCATGGTGTCAAGTTGGACCCAGAAAGAAGATAGAGTCTGCTTCAAAGGGCTCAGTTAGCATTGCGGGCTAAAACGCGTTGGTTTTTGGATGCGCCCATGCGGCATGCTGTGCGATAATCTAACTTACTACACTACAATGTTAGCTTGCTCCATGTTTAACTTAATGAACACGCTTAATAAATCTTTCATTTCAATCACGTATACAGATGAACTACACATTGCCACAGCTCATCCTGCTCTATACTGCTAAATGAAGCAACAGGAAACAACAAAATAAGAGCTTTCAAATCAAATTAATAACTCACTTCAAACGGGAGGAAGAACACCTGTCCAGGTTGTTAATGTCAACATAAGTTGCTTCTTCATCTGCTAGTAGTGCCTCTGAATACTGAAAGGTAACACACAGGAACACATGGATCTCCAACAAGTGTCAGTCTGGAGAGGTACATCAAAGATCGCATATGAACAAGATGTACTCTCTGAGCGGGAAACTGACACTGCTTCCGGTTTTCTAGATTCATGTTCTTATAGATCCATGCTTGTATTGCAAGGGACCCAACCATCATATATTTTCACAAAACATGACACTGCTTCTTATTTTTTACATAAACATACATATTTCAATTCTGTAGTTGAAGTATTTGTGAAATTAATAACCTGATGCTATTATGGTACTCACAAAAAAGCAGAGTGAGACATCTCTCCCATTGCTTCTCTCTAGCCGCATGGTTGGTTGGACTCTGGCCCCATCTTTTGGTGTGCACAGGTAAGTTAGAGCATTTTCTCACCTCAAATACCACAAAAGACTCTGATTTAATAACTATAGTGCAATTAATGATAACAAAAACTAAGTTTGACCGATTAACCCTTTAAAGACTGAACCTTGGGTCAGTGTAGGGCACAGGAGAAAGTCTCCGACAGTTTTTGTTTAGGTCCACCTCAGGTAATGTTGGGTTGCATTGGCCTACATGCTTCTCTTAGCTGCAGTAATGGTTCTTTAAAATACAATGCAATGTTAAAAGCAGCTCAGATCAGGATTGCTTAACACACGTCTTTCCTGTGTCTCAGACTAATCTTTATGTAGCCTACTTTACAGATTCTACTACCTTGTATGTTTTGTAGTATGAAAGCAGCAATCTAGCATGTTTTGTGGCTCTGTTGTTAGCAAGCAAAGACAAATCACAGATACCAGAGAACTTGTTGCATGTGTCAAATTTTGTGTCAAAGACTGGGACCATTTAGTACAGTCACAGTTCACAGTCATTACAAATTGTAAAATAAAATACAGAATTAATACTGAATGAAATATAACAAGGAAATATAGACAAAAATGTGTATTTAAAAATTATCTAAATGCTTGTCTTGAATGTGCAGATATTGGGGCATTTGGGGTTGAAGTTGAAAGGTGCAGTGTGTCGTAATTAGCGGCATTTAGAAGCACAAACTTCATTGAAATTGAATATATATATGTTCAGATAAGTGTTTAAGTACCTGAATTTCAAAATATTTTTGTTGTTGTTAACTTAGAATCCTCCACGGAGGCCGCCATCTTGCACCGCCATGTTTCTGCAGTAGCACGAGAAGACAGTGATTGTTGTTCCCAAAAGTAATTGTGTTAATAGATGCTTTTGCTGCATACTTGACAAATGGAGGATCATACTTGTCATGCATCACAGGAGCTTCTAGTCCTTGAAGGCCACCATTGCTTCACCAGCATGAGGGGTGAGCATGGTAGAGTTTCAAACTAGAATCTCGCCGCTACTGTCACAGAGTTTTCTCAATTTTACACAATGTACTTCTAAGGTTCAGTTTATGACATAGTATCACATTCAAGTTGCATTCATCCCATTCAATACTGCACAATACTGCATGCAGCTCTGTACTTTAAGTTTGTGTTATAGGGTAAATAGAATATAGCAGAGTTATTATTGTAGCTGTGCAAGATTGTTAGACAACGAGTGACTCTGCTGTGGTTCAGAGTCTTCGAAAGGAGCTTTCCTGATCTCCGACTGGAAGTAGTAAGAATGTCATGAGGTGTAGTTCTGTAGTAAAATCAGTGACTGAGTGTTCGGGTTCTCCTGCAGAGAAAGATTTAATGACTGCATACCCTGGTTTGTGTTGTCACTCTGCTGCTGCAGGGTCAGACCTTTGTTATTCATGTGCACCAGGGTCCTTTGTTCTTGAAGCAATCCCTCACAGAAATACTTCCTTTTAATGTACTCAAGCGAGGTTGGTAACAGGTGAAACATAAGGGCTTTAACCTCAAAATGTACTGAGAATCCAGTCAGACTGTTTGCATGGAGCTGTCACCAGCAGGTGGCGATCAAGTGCTGTGCTTCAGTCTACAGTATCTACCTATTTTCTATCATACTTAACATTTTAAAAGTTGATGTACTGAGGACAAGATTAATAAACTAATGCAGAGAGTTCATAATTTTGCATCTCTCCCATCTCTAAATAATCCTCTTATTCAGAAATCTTATTTGTTAGACTTAATGAAACGGCTAAAGTGACGTGACGAGGAATGCCTTTACATTTTTTCGGACAGGAAAACATGCATAAAAATTAATGTATACTTTCTGCACTGATGTAAAGTTGAGGTCGTATGTATCTACGACATCATACGTCACAGGTCTTTATTTTGGTCATGTTGGTTCTTCTTTATAACCTCTGCCTTTGTTTCGATCAAAGCAAACACGTTAACAAACCACTGCCACTTTTTAAAACATCAGCCACACTCACTCTGGATCATGTTTAGATTTGTCACCGTTTTGACAGAGTGAGACCCCTCCACCCATGCATCAGTCACATCTCTCCATAAATCTCCTCTCACTTTAATCAGTAGAGAGGTAATCAACAAGAAGTGATGCCAGGCGTGGCAATAAATTCTGCAGGAAAACTAATTGGGGTTTTGAAGGGTCAGAGGACTGTGCCTGTAACATAAACCAATGTGTCACATGCTAAACACATTGTTCTCACACCTCTTATGCTCTGATGTTTGCACCGTTTCAACCCTGGGTTCATTCATACGATAGATTTGATCATAAATATATTTTTCTGACATGAATCTGATACATCACATGATAAGAGAGCGTGAAGATTTAAATAAACACAAGGCAGGGAGCTGCTTTAAGAATAATATATCCTATCCTATATAATATATCCAATCCTTCATTTAAAAAAATGTCAACGACTTCTCCTGGATCATATCTGTGCTGCTTAATAATTGGATTAACTGCAGCATTGTTTTAGGAGTAAGTCTTTATCAGACGGGCGAGGAAGTAAAAATGTAAAGATGTTTCATTTATTGTGCAGGGGGAAATAAATCATTTATTTGTTCAGCTGAATCATAATTGCTGTTAATTAACTGGTCAATAAAGTAGATAAAATTATCGGACAATTGAGGGCACAATGATTATTCTTACTTCAACAAAGCCCACAGGCTGTGGAGGCAGAGAATTCTATAATAAGTAAAGCTTGGTGATCAGAAGGGAAGCGTCAAAATGGCCCAAAAACAAAAGAGTGTGTCCGGAGGGGAGGATTACATTTATCAGGCTGCAGAGCTGCCACGCAGACAGAGGATGGATCAGAGAAGGATAACTCACAGAAAGAAGGCTTAGTGAAAAGAAAAAGAAAAGCGGGAGCAATCTGAATAATAAAAGCGTGAATGTATGACATTGGACAAAAAATGTTTTTAATTATTTCTGTTGTATTTTGGAACATGAAATTGCTAATTATGTCAACAATGATTCCGTAAAATTGTTATCTCCAGAAAAGATTTGCTCATGCCTTTTACGCCGTGCAGCATTTTTAAATGAATTAATTAGGCGATCACAGTAATTACTGTTTATATTGTTGTTAATGAGCCCAAAGGCAAGCGAGCTGCACTCATCCAAATTACACTCATGAGGCACGGAGCCAAGAAAAGGTCCAAACCAGAGAGTGGCATGTTAAATATTCCCAGAGTCTGCCTGGTTAGGATGAGACCAAGAGGTGTGTGACTTACACTTTAACTCTATTTTCTGCTGGAAAAAGGTTCTGATCTGCTTTCAGTTGAATATGCATAAAAACCAGGGACCCTAGATCACAATCACTCCATCATTCTCTCATTTCATTTCTCATTTTGTCAGGCATCTATCTCAGCTTTCCCCCCCCTGTCTCTCAAATTGCTCTGACATTTACTCGCTGCATCTTGCCCATGTTGTATTTCATTATGTGCTCCAGCTTTCAGAAGCACAATAACTGTGCATTATAATGGAAAGGTCTTATTGTAAATACCATAATTCCATCAGGTGCTGTGATCAGGATTGTGTGGGAGTGACACAAACATCTCTGCCTCTGAAATATCATTCCCTTTGTTCCTTTTTTATTAGAGGAAATGTCACAGAGTCGATGTTACAGTGCGTTACAGTGATATCAAAACACTTTGCCTTTCAGAGTAACATATATCAGACGATGCAGTGTTAAATTAACACTTATCAATCCCTGATTTTCTTCCTGTCTTTCTTTATTTCATTCTTTTAACTCAGCTTAACACCATCGAGCACTAGACTCTCCCAGGCATCCTGTCATTTCAGCTCAGTTTTGTCACTTGTCATGTAAATTTGCTTCAACTCCAACTGAGGAGCAGTCCAGCTCCTGAGTGCAGAGGATGCCTGTGATTCATTTGTCTGAACCAGGTTTTCTGTAAGAGGAGTAATGCTACTCTTCTTTTTGCACCTTCTGATGGTCAGCGCTCAGAGTGAGGAGTCAATGAGGGAGGAGAAACCGTCTCTATGAGATGTAGAAAGTCAGCAGTAGATGATGTCAGAGGAGCGATGCATGCAGAGCTGACTGTGTGTGAGAGCTGAGTGTGGGGGAGCTCACATCGTACTGCGTGTGCTTCATGCACTGAAGGCTGAGTCCTCACAGCAGCAGCAGCAGCAGACTCAGTTAACTCAGGCCCTTTGTTGTCTCTGTTCAGCTCTTCTTTTTAAATAAATCTATCTATCTATCTATCTATCTATCTATCTATCTATCTATCTATCTATCTATCTATCTATCTATCTATCTATCTATCTATCTATCTATCTATCTATCTATCTATCTATCTATCTATCTATCTATGTATCTATCTATCTATCTTCCTGTCAGTATTTTTTTTGGTTTGTTTGTTTGTTTGTTTGTTTGTTTCTTTAAATTCTTTCTTTCTTTCTTTAAATTCTTTCTCTTACTTTTTCTTTCTTCATTTTTTCTTTGTCATTCTTTCTTTTTCATTCTTTCATTCATGCTTTCTTTACTTCCTTTTGCATTTTCATTCTTTCTTCTCTTACTTTTTCCTTGTCTGCATATTCTGTCATTCTTCTTTTTCCTTCCGTGTTCATACATTTTCCTTGTCTTTTCTTTCCTTTCTTTCTTCTCTTCCGTTTCTTATCTTCTTTCTTTCTTTCTTTCTTTCTTTCTTTCTTTCTTTCTTTCTTTCTTAATCTGCATAAAATGGAGTGTACTTTTCAAAACTTCCCTCAAATCAATGTTTAAAATCTCAACTACAACAACAAAAAAACAACAAACTGCAGCATGGAGAACTGTAACAGCAAAGAGTTTTGAAATATGAAAAATATGCAGCCCTATGAATTTATTACATGTATGATTTAATATGAAAAAGACATACTGTATGCCCCTCTCTCTCTCTCTCTCTCTCTCTCTCTCTCTCTCTCTCTCTCTCTCTCTCTCTCTCTCTCTCTCTCTCTCTCTCTGTGTGTGGGAGAGAGAAAGTAAAGAGCCAAAAGGAAGATGTTGCACCTGTGTTTCTGGGAGTTCATCCAGAGTTGATGATGTCTTCCTGCTTCCTGCTGTAAAAGAACAGGGAAAAGATCTTTCTGTCGCCTTGGTAACCATCATGCTACCCCCTGCCTCTGATACATTTAAACAAACACACATACAGACATTGACATTGACACGGACACAAACACACACACACACACACACACACACACACACACACACACACACACACACACGCACACGCACACGCACACACAAAACACAACGTGTCTGCCTCTGTAGATACTGAGGAGTGTTGTGAGGCTATTTATGGTATTTTAAAGAGAAACCGTGCATGAGAATCTGTGACCTGTCACAAAGTGAGTGAGTTAAGCATCGCACTCAGGGAGGGGAAGACTCTTCTTTTTAAAACCAAGAAGAAAGTGGAACATATCAAATACTGTACATGTCCATTCATGACAGATTAATGTGTCTCAGCAATCTCACAGCTCTCTGTGCAAAAACACAAGACATACGAATTTGTGCAGAAAGAAGCATCCATCTTTAAGACGGGGGTTTAATTGTTTTACAGAGACCTTTGATTTTTCTCCCATTGAATCCAATTCAACAAGCTGCAAGGGATGCTGCTTGGTTATCAAAAGTTCTTGCACATGAACTAAGGAGCAGAAGTTACATGAGGGGGCTGCGTTGGTAGAAGAAGGTGTGAGCTAAGCTTGACCGGGGATCCTGGCTGTGTGTGTTCTGCAGCAATGACATGAGAACAACACCAATCAGAAGCCAGAAGGCGTTTTTCGACTGGAGGAACTTTACCCCGGAACTACGCCTGTTTCGACCGGAGGAACTAGGGTCTAAATTTACTTCCAGGGTAGATAATCTCCCCCTGAAAGCCCCTGCTAGGGGGATAGTATTTTTCAAAGGTCGGGGGGGCAGGGCCTGCAATGCTGAACGTGTCTGATTGACAGATTAACCGCAGTGTTTTTATTCCGCCCGCCCTCCACAATAACATCACATATATCTGTGATTCACTTGATTTAGCAGCTTTGTAACAGTAGTCTTCTCTCAGCACACCGCAAATGCGTTTTAAAAGTGACCCTGTAAACTGGAGACTTTCAGCTGAATGTGTCAGTGTTTGTGGAGTTTACACAGCTGTTGAAACACAGAGGGAGTTCCTGGGAATGCAAACTAGTTTCATTTTTATTAAGATTTCAAAATATCTTCATCAGATATTTAATGATCGTGTAAAGACGTTTCTGAGGGATGCATCCGGCTGAAAGTCTCCAGTTAACAGGGTCGCTGTTAAAACCAAAACACAGGCTGATCTTTGCCACGGCTTTTTGAGTTAAAAACGATTTTAAAGCTGTTGAAACGTCTTTGCTACTCGCGCATATCTCCTCTCACATGTTGATTCAGTGAATCCATCTGTGATGAAATATAGCACGATCTAAAACAGTGCCAGCTGAGTCTCTTCCATGCTAAAAGGCTAACTGTTGTGCTGCTCATAATGATACCTGCCTGTCCATCTGCTTCACACAGACACACACAAGCATGCATGTAACAGTGCCAAAAACACACAATTTAATACAATATTATTATATCTGCAAACATCTACACATGTTCAAAGATAACTTTGCATGCATAAATTCCACGAAGTGTGTCTGTTGCAGTGGGAACAAACTCTGAGAGGAGTGCAGGAAAAGTATATGTTACTGTTTTAACCTGAGGACAGCTGAGACTTGCATGCAATACAGAAGAGAGAGCAGTATTTGAAATCAATATGTCATGTTTCAAATACTGCTCACAGAAACAAACATTTTGAAGTAAGGACAGAAATTAGATAAATATTGCCTTAAAGTGATGATAAAAAATAAAAAAAATAAATTTGTTCCTGAGATTCCTGCATATCAGAAAACACTCAGTGTGTAATTATTTAATATTGCATATAAATACCTTCCCTTACATTTCTCTCTCTCTCTCTCTCTCTCTCTCTCTCTCTCTCTCTCTCTCTCTCTCTCTCTCTCTCTCTCTCTCTCTCTCTCTGAGTCTCTCTCTCTCCGTCAGACGTTGAACTGAATAGCTGCTCTCTAATTAATGTGTCTGGCGGCCTTATTATTCTTTGAGGGTGGTATTTTCCTGTGATGAAAGGCAGAGAAGGTCAATTTTAACAGAGACCCATGGGACAGAACGGGACGATCAGAGACCCTGTTTGTGTGTAGACATGTGTGCATGTCACAATAAACTGAATGTGTATAATGTGTGGAAACTTTTGCATTGTGTGTGTGTGTGTGTGTGTGTGTGTGTGTGTGTGTGTGTGTGTGTGTGTGTGTGTGTGTGTGTGTGTGTGTGTGTGTGTGTGTGTGTGTGTGTGTGTGTGTGTGTGTGATAGATAATTGTGTTTTCCTTTTAATTTTGTGGTACTTTTTGCTTTTACTTTCCACATTTTTCTGAAAGCTTAAGCTGCTCTTTATGAATGCATATATGAATGGAGGGCAGCATCATTACTTCCCTTTAATAAATTATTTAAAAAATATGGATTATAATGATAACACTGGAACCATTCACCATAATATGCACTCATTGTCCTTAGACTTACTGCCAAATTCCACCAGATCCGTCTCGGCACCACTAGGTTTCTATTATAGTCAACTCCCACTGGATCCGCTCCGTTGCGTTCCGGCTGCTTCTCTGATCCAGCACGCCAGAGCCCTCAGATACGCAAGACTTCTATTTTTGCTGGATGCCGGAGCATGACACATCAATCTCAACAGAGGATATGGAGCGGGACAGGAAGTCAGGCACCAAAACAAAATGAAAAACATCTGGTTAATTTTCAGAATAAAACACTCTGTGTTATCACCAGATCGTATTTCACTTAACTACAACAACAAACCGTCACGATGAGCAGAGCCAGGCCTGGAGTCAACAGGTCAGATGTTTTCAGAAGACCATAAAGTCAACATGGATAAGGGGAGGAGGAGAATCCTTGATTCAGTAATTACCACGAGAAACATTGGTGACATGACTTCAGCTGTCCGGCGGTCCTGCTCCATGCTGCATTCCGAAAATGCACCAGTGGGTGTTGATGGACAAGAGAACACAGATCCAGACCGCAGCGGATCGGAGCAGACTGGACACGGATCTGGTGGAAGTCCTGTGTAAGGCTTCCTCTTGTAAGAACGCCCACATCCTGCATCAACATTTTCTGTGAGGGCTGCTCAAGTTGTATAAAAGACAAGCAGACCCCGTCGAACCTCATCATACGTCTTCTAATATTCCAGATGTCCGCACTAAGTGTTTAAATGAGAAAGATGCTCTTCTTAACCGACTGTGGAAATGTCCTGAGATTCAAATATCTGGAGGGATGTTATCAAATGTCTGTCAGAGGTGTTTAACATCAAATAACCTTTACATGTCAAACTATACGTGCTTGGAATACAGCCAGAGGACTTTATGCAAACACAGAAACAGATTCCTGGACTTTTCACTTCCTCATGCTAAGAGAGGTATTGAACTTTTATGTAAGAGTATGGATGCTCCATCATTGAGAATGTGGATAGAGGAACTTTCAAATTGTATCGGTCTGGAAAGACTCAGTTCAGATACCAGAAAGACTTACACATTATAGAAGCCAGGTGTGAAAGTTTCATCTTTATGCAATCTGAGTATATCTATGTATCTTTGGTCAAACTGTTGAAATGTTGGTCTAGGTGTCATTGGTGTCGAAGGGACAATTTCTGTTTCTACTCCAGTGCATGAGAGGATGATAAGGTGCATAATTTTGCAGCCTGCTAATTCAAACTTCAAGTGGAAGATCATTAATTCTCTATCACGACCTCATCTGTAGAAACAAAGGATTTATCATCACTCAATTAACCAGAATGAACAAAACAAAGTTATAATTACTGATCGCCAATGTCTCCTCATGCTCTCCATTGAAAGGAGCTCTCTATTAGAAACTTTGTGGACAGACAATCTGAGGAGAGTAATGTTGCTGATGCTTTAGGCCACTGGTCTGCACCAACTCCTCTGTGCAACCTGCTGTCTTTAACTTTTCTGTGTAAGTTTAGGCCAGACACACGATACCAACAGATTTATGGAAAAGTATCAAGTAGGCTTTAATGCAAATGTTATTCCTGCAAACTAAATGATCTCAAATGCTTCTGTTTAGCGGGTCAAACTAAATATTGCAGAATAGAAAGTCAATACTTGCCTGTAGTTCTGCAGTGAATGTAGGATTTATTGATCTATGTTTTGGCACAATAATTTAATAGTACTTACAACCTTATGAATAACATCTCAGACAGTTGATGCTATTTAAGTCAGAAGATTTAGAGGAAGAAGTTTAAATATTTAGGTTTTGGGCTTAAAGCACTTGGCTTAAAGCTTGGGTTGGTCGTCAGATTTAGATACACTTTTTGTAATACTGATTAAAATTATCTTTATGTCCCGATGGCAATCAATACATAATGTGTTCTTAAAAAAGAGCAAAAAAAAAGCTGCTATCTACAGCCAGAGTAAACCTGGGAAAACACCAACCAATCCCTGCCTTTAGGAGCCAATTTATGAAACCAATCAAATCCTGTCCTGCCGTTCTGCCCGCCTCCTGCGCGTACATTTCATGTTTGTTTGTGTTTTTAACTTTCACTATGATAATGTTTTGGTGTTTTCTTACCGCTGATTGAGACATGAGTTGACGTAGTGCAAAACACAAGCGATGTGCTGAGGACCGGTTTTGAATCAGTCACGATCATATGGTCGCGAATCAGCGGCGCTCGTGAATGTGAGCGGGGGCGTCGTTTTGGAGGAGCTCCGAGGGGAGGGGGGGAGGGGTTAGACAGAGTCCTGAGATCAGCTCTTAGTTATGCTGCTATAGGCTTAGGCTGCCGGGGGAACTGACACACTGGGATCCCATCTCAACTCAACTCAACTCAACTCAACTTTATTTATATAGCACCTTTCATACATAGAAACATGTAGCCCAAAGTGCTTCACAGAGTAACAGACAGTAAGAAAACAACAGCAATGGTAGAATTATAGAAGGCATGAAAAAAGAAGAAATACTTAAAAAAGAAAAGAAAATCAACACAGTAAAATTAATAAAATAAGTAAGAGTGGAAATAAAAGTTAAAAATAAGGTAGAGTTAACGAGATCAGGTGAACACAATAAATAAATAAGATAAATAAATACATGTTAAAACAATGGTTTAGATAATAATGATGAAAATAATAAAAATGATAATAAAATAATAAAATAATAATAAAAATAATAATAATAATGATACTGATAATGCAGTCCAGGGCTAAAATAAATTACTTCACATTAAAAGCTAGATTAAAAAGGTAAGTCTTAAGTTTAATTTTAAAAACACCCAGAGAGCTTGCTGTTCTCATGCCCAGAGGCAAAGAGTTCCACAGCCTAGGAGCATAAAAACAGAAAGCCCTCTGGCCGGTACCTGTGTGAGACACACGAGGAACATTTAAAAGGGAAGCATTCGAGGACCTCAGTGATCGGGCTGGAACATAAAATGACAGGAGATCAGTAATGTATGGAGGAGCAAGGCTGTTAAGAGCTTTAAAAACAAGTAAAATTAAAGCCGCAAGCGGCGATGTGCGGGCCCTCGTTCAAGCACCGCCTGATGTGCGCGAGTCCCAGATGTGCACCACCGCCTGATTTAAGCCACCGCCTGATGTGCTGCAGGTGTTGCTGTGCTGCCTAGGCTGAAACTGTGAGCTTACCTGTGCAGTTATCAGCATAGTGTACATTGCAGTACCGCCTGTCACCAGTAGGTGCTGCTGTGTCTTTAATTATGTTCTGATGGATTGTTCATCACAGATCATTATAGAAAGAGTTGTGATCACAAGCATGTTAAAAACATGTTCTGAGAGTAAATACTGCTTGTGTCCATTAGGTGGCGCTATTCATATGACAAACATGTGTATATAGATGAGTTCAGGCTGGGCCCATGATGAAAAAATGTCAAATTTGGAAGAGATCGGGTATTGTATGTAAATGTCAGTACCATGTATTTCCTGTGGGTGGCGCTATGGCTGTAGTAGATAAATGAGTCCATAGGTGTGTTGAGGGATGGACCCTGATCATGTGTATGTAACTTCAAACAGATTGAACACTGTATGAAGGAGCTATAAGTACTTCCTGTTTCATGGCGAGACATCAGAGTTTGAGGCGTGGCCACGCCCACATCCATTGACTTAGGAGGTACCCTTTGACAAATGTTCATCTGCAGTGTGACAACGACATTGTGTGCGAAGCAGGAGTTGATTGGACAAAAACTGTAGGACATGGTATTTTCTGCTGCCAGTAGGGGGCGCTATATGATATTGGTGATTATTTGCCTATAGAGGCGTTCAGGCTGGGGCACTTATCATGCATGAGCGGCCTGGGCCTGATCCATTATTGCATATGAGAGATATTACTGTTTAGAGATTTTCAAAATGTCCTCCAAATGTAGCGAGGTGCCACGCCCACACCGATTGACTTAGAGAAATTCTGTCTGATAACTTTTGATCGTCAATGTGTCTACTTCAAAATGTGCGTGGTTGGGAGTTGATCGGAGCAAAATTGTAGGAGGAGTTTACACAAATACGTAATCTTGCAAATCGGGTCAAATCAAAATGGCCGACTTCCTGTTGGGATTTCACCACGACGTCAAGAGGCTTTTTTGTAGGTCTTGGCATGACACCTTACCAAAAAAAATTTGATGCATGCATGTTGAACCGTCGTGAGGGGCTGGCCCTCCAAAATTTTCAAATTCAAGGGGGCGCCGTTGAGCCATTTTGGGGATTTTTTTTTCGGGACCACAAAAATGTCGAATTTTTCACCAGGCCTGGTGCATGTGCAACAGTTGGGGACTTTTGCACCGCGTTAAGGCAAGCACATTGGGGTTTGAAAAGTCGGGAGAAGAAATAATAATAATAATTAAAGCCGCAAGCGGCGATGTGCGGGCCCTCGTTCAAGCACCGCCTGATGTGCGCGAGTCCCAGATGTGCACTACCGCCTGATTTAAGGCACCGCCTGATGTGCTGCAGGTGTTGCTGTGCTGCCTAGGCTGAAACTGTGAGCTTACCTGTGCAGTTATCAGCATAGTGTACATTGCAGTACCACCTGTCACCAGTAGGTGCTGCTGTGTCTTTAATTATGTTCTGAAGGATTGTTCATCACAGATCATTATAGAAAGAGTTGGGATCACAAGCATGTTAAAAACATGTTCTGAGAGTAAATACTGCTTGTGTCCATTAGGTGGCGCTATTCATATGACAAACATGTGTATGTATATGAGTTCAGGCTGGGCCCATGATGAACATGTCAAATTTGGAAGAGATCGGAGATTGTATGTAAATGTCAGTACCATGTATTTCCTGAGGGTGGCGCTATGGCTGTAGTAGATAAATGAGTCCATAGGTGTGTTGAGGGATGGACCCTGATCATGTGTATGTAACTTCAAACAAATTGAACACTGTATGAAGGAGCTATAAGTATTTCCTGTTTCATGGCGAGACATCAGAGTTTGAGGCGTGGCCACGCCCACACCGATTGACTTAGAGAAATTCTGTCTGATGACTTTTGATCGTCAATGTGTCTGCTTCAAAATGTGCGTGGTTGGGAGTTGATCGGAGCAAAATTGTAGGAGCTATTTACATAAATACATACTTTAGCGGTTGAAAAAATGTACTCCAAGTTTAGCGAAGTGCCACGCCCACAAAATTGACGTAGAGAAATTCTGTCTGATATCGTTTGATCGTTAATCTGTCCACTCCAGAATGTGTGTGGTTGGGAGTTGGTGGGAGCAAAATTGTAGGAGGAGTTCGAACAAATACATACCCAAAATAAAGGGGTCAAAAACAGAAAAATCAAAATGGCCGACTTCCTGTTGGGATTTCACCACGACGTTAAGAGGATTTTTTGTAGGTCTTGGCATGATACCTATCCAAAAAAAGTTTCATGCATGTATGTTGAACCGTATTATGGGGCTAGCCTTTTCAAATTTCCAACTTCAAGGGGGCGCCGTTGAGCTATTTTGGGGAATTTTTTTTCGGGACCCCAAAAATGTCGAAATTTTCACCAGGCCTGGTGCATGTGCAACGGTTGGGGACTTTTGCACCGCGTTAAGGCAAGCACATTGGGCATTGAAACGGCGGAAGAAAGAAAGAAAGAAAGAAAGAAAGAATAATAATAATTAAAGCCGCAAGCGGCGATGTGCGGGCCCTCGTTCAAGCACCGCCTGATGTGCGCGAGTCCCTGATGTGAATGACCGCCTGATTTAAGCCACCGCCTGATGTGCTGCAGGTGTTGCTGTGCTTTCTAGGTTGAAACTGTGAGCTTACCTGTGCAGTTATCAGCATAGTGTACATTGCAGTACCGCCTGTCACCAGTAGGTGCTGCTGTGTCTTGAATTATGTTCTGAAGGATTGTTCATCACAGATCATTATAGAAAGAGTTGTGATCACAAGCATGTTAAAAACATGTTCTGAGAGTAAATACTGCTTGTGTCCATTAGGTGGCGCTATTCATATGACAAACATGTGTATGTATATGAGTTCAGGCTGGGCCCATGATGAAACATGTCAAATTTGGAAGAGATCGGAGATTGTATGTAAATGTCAGTACCATGTATTTCCTGAGGGTGGCGCTATGGCTGTAGTAGATAAATGAGTCCATAGGTGTGTTGAGGGATGGACCCTGATCATGTGTATGTAACTTCAAACAAATTGAACACTGTATGAAGGAGCTATAAGTATTTCCTGTTTCATGGCGAGACATCAGAGTTTGAGGCGTGGCCACGCCCACACCGATTGACTTAGAGAAATTCTGTCTGATAGCTTTTGATCGTCAATGTGTCTGCTTCAAAATGTGCGTGGTTGGGAGTTGATCGGAGCAAAATTGTAGGAGCTATTTACATAAATACATACTTTAGCGGTTGAAAAAATGTACTCCAAGTTTAGCGAAGTGCCACGCCCACAAAAATTGAGTTAGAGAAATTCTGTCTGATATCGTTTGATCGTTAATCTGTCCACTCCAAAATGTGCGTGGTTGGGAGTTGGTGGGACCAAAACTGTAGGAGGAGTTCGAACAAATACATACCCAAAATAAAGGGGTCAAAAACAGAAAAATCAAAATGGCCGACTTCCTGTTGGGATTTCACCACGACGTTAAGAGGATTTTTTGTAGGTCTTGGCATGACACCTTCCCAAAAAAAATTTAATGCATGTATGTTGAACCGTATTATGGGGCTAGCCTTTTCAAATTTCCAACTTTAAGGGGGCGCCCTTGAGCCATTTTGGGGATTTTTTTTTCGGGACCACAAAAATGTCGAAATTTTCGCCAGGCCTGGTGCATGTGCAGCGGTTGGGGACTTTTGCACCGCGTTAAGGCAAGCACATTGGGGATTCAAAATTCGGGAGAAAGAAAGAAATAATAATAATAATTAAAGCCGCAAGCGGCGATGTGCGGGCCCTCGTTCAAGCACCGCCTGATGTGCGCGAGACCCAGATGTGCACGACCGCCTGATGTAAGCCACCGCCTGATGTGCTGCAGGTGTTGCTGTGCTGCCTAGGCTGAAACTGTGAGCTTACCTGTGCAGTTATCAGCATAGTGTACATTGCAGTACCACTTGTCACCAGTAGGTGCTGCTGTGTCTTGAATTATGTTCTGAAGGATTGTTCATCACAGATCATTATAGAAAGAGTTGTGATCACAAGCATGTTAAAAACATGTTCTGAGAGTAAATACTGCTTGTGTCCATTAGGTGGCGCTATTCATATGACAAACATGTGTATGTATATGAGTTCAGGCTGGGCCCATGATGAAACATGTCAAATTTGGAAGAGATCGGAGATTGTATGTAAATGTCAGTACCATGTATTTCCTGAGGGTGGCGCTATGGCTGTAGTAGATAATGAGTCCATAGGTGTGTTGAGGGATGGACCCTGATCATGTGTATGTAAGTTCAAACAGATTGAACACTGTATGAAGGAGCTATAAGTATTTCCTGTTTCATGGCGAGACATCAGAGTTTGAGGCGTGGCCACGCCCACACCGATTGACTTAGAGAAATTCTGTCTGATAGACTTTTGATCGTCAATGTGTCTGCTTCAAAATGTGCGTGGTTGGGAGTTGATCGGAGCAAAATTGTAGGAGCTATTTACATAAATACATACTTTAGCGGTTGAAAAAATGTACTCCAAGTTTAGCGAAGTGCCACGCCCACAAAAATTGAGTTAGAGAAATTCTGTCTGATAACTTTTGATCGTTAATCTGTCCACTCCAAAATGTGCGTGGTTGGGAGTTGATCGGAGCAAAACTGTAGGAGGAGTTCAACAAATACATACCCAAAATAATGGGGTCAAAAACAGAAAAATCAAAATGGCCGACTTCCTGTTGGGATTTCACCACGACGTTAAGAGGATTTTTTGTAGATCTTGGCATGACACCTTACCAAAAAAAATTTCATGCATGTATGTTGAACCGTAGTGATGGGGCTGGCCCTTCCGAAATTTTCCAACTTCAAGGGGGCGCCGTTGAGCCATTTTGGGGATTTTTTTTTCGGGACCACCAAAATGTCGAAATTTTCGCCAGGCCTGGTGCATGTGCAGCGGTTGGGGACCTTTGCACCGCGTTAAGGCAACCAAATTGGGGATTCAAAAGTCAGACGAAACAAAGAATAATAATAATAATAATAATAATCCCTCGGGTTACAAGAGGGCCTTCGCCGACATTGTCGGTGCTCGGGCCCTAATAATCCTTAGGGTTACAATAGGGCCTCGCCGACATTGTCGGTGCTCGGGCCCTAATTAAAGCCGCAAGCGGCGATGTGCGGGCCCTCGTTCAAGCACCGCCTGACGTGCGCGAGTCCCAGATGTGCACCACCGCCTGATTTAAGCCACCGCCTGATGTGCTGCAGGTGTTGCTGTGCTGCCGAGGCTGAAACTGTGAGCTTACCTGTGCAGTTATCAGCATAGCGTACATTGCAGTACCGCCTGTCACCAGTAGGTGCTGCTGTGTCTTTAATTATGTTCTGATGGATTGTTCATCACAGATCATTATAGAAAGAGTTGGGATCACAAGCATGTTAAAAACAGTTCTGAGAGTAAATACTGCTTGTGTCCATTAGGTGGCGCTATTCATATGACAAACATGTGTATGTATATGAGTTCAGGCTGGGCCCATGATGAAACATGTCAAATTTGGAAGAGATCGGAGTATTGAATGTAAATGTCAGTACCATGTATTTCCTGTGGGTGGCGCTATGGCTGTAGTAGATAAATGAGTCCATAGGTGTGTTGAGGGATGGACCCTGATCATGTGTATGTAACTTCAAACAAATTGAACACTGTATGAAGGAGCTATCAGTACTTCCTGTTTCATGGCGAGACATCAGAGTTTGAGGCGTGGCCACGCCCACACCGATTGACTTAGAGAAATTCTGTCTGATAGCTTTTGATCGTCAATGTGTCTGCTTGAAAATGTGCGTGGTTGGGAGTTGATCGGAGCAAAATTGTAGGAGCTATTTACATAAATACATACTTTAGAGGTTGAAAAAATGTACTCCAAGTTTAGCGAAGTGCCACGCCCACAAAAATTGAGTTAGAGAAATTCTGTCTGATAACTTTTGATCGTCAATCTGTCCACTCCAAAATGTGCGTGGTTGGGAGTTGATTGGAGCAAAATTGTAGGAGGTGTTTAAACAATTACATACACAAAATAATGGGGTCAAAAACAGAAAAATCAAAATGGCCGACTTCCTGTTGGGATTTCACCACGACGTTAAGAGGATTTTTTGTAGGTCTTGGCATGACACCTTATCAAAAAAAATTTCATGCATGTATGTTGAACCGTATTATGGGGCTAGCCTTTTCAAATTTCCAACTTCAAGGGGGCGCCGTTGAGCCATTTTGGGGATTTTTTTTTCGGGACCCCAAAAATGTCGAAATTTTCGCCGGGCCTGGTCCATGTGCAACAGTTGGGGACTTTTGCACCGCGTTATGGCAAGCACATTGGGGATTGAAACGGCGTAACAAAGAAAGAAATAATAATAATAATAATAATAATAATTAAAGCCGCAAGCGGCGATGTGCGGGCCCTCGTTCAAGCACCGCCTGATGTGCGCGAGTCCCAGATGTGCACTACCGCCTGATTTAAGGCACCGCCTGATGTGCTGCAGGTGTTGCTGTGCTGCCTAGGCTGAAACTGTGAGCTTACCTGTGCAGTTATCAGCATAGTGTACATTGCAGTACCACCTGTCACCAGTAGGTGCTGCTGTGTCTTTAATTATGTTCTGAAGGATTGTTCATCACAGATCATTATAGAAAGAGTTGGGATCACAAGCATGTTAAAAACATGTTCTGAGAGTAAATACTGCTTGTGTCCATTAGGTGGCGCTATTCATATGACAAACATGTGTATGTATATGAGTTCAGGCTGGGCCCATGATGAAACATGTCAAATTTGGAAGAGATCGGAGATTGTATGTAAATGTCAGTACCATGTATTTCCTGAGGGTGGCGCTATGGCTGTAGTAGATAAATGAGTCCATAGGTGTGTTGAGGGATGGACCCTGATCATGTGTATGTAACTTCAAACAAATTGAACACTGTATGAAGGAGCTATAAGTATTTCCTGTTTAATGGCGAGACATCAGAGTTTGAGGCGTGGCCACGCCCACACCGATTGACTTAGAGAAATTCTGTCTGATGACTTTTGATCGTCAATGTGTCTGCTTCAAAATGTGCGTGGTTGGGAGTTGATCGGAGCAAAATTGTAGGAGCTATTTACATAAATACATACTTTAGCGGTTGAAAAAATGTACTCCAAGTTTAGCGAAGTGCCACGCCCACAGAAATTGACGTAGAGAAATTCTGTCTGATATCGTTTGATCGTTAATCTGTCCACTCCAGAATGTGTGTGGTTGGGAGTTGGTGGGAGCAAAATTGTAGGAGGAGTTCGAACAAATACATACCCAAAATAAAGGGGTCAAAAACAGAAAAATCAAAATGGCCGACTTCCTGTTGGGATTTCACCACGACGTTAAGAGGATTTTTTGTAGGTCTTGGCATGACACCTTACCAAAACAAATTTGATGCATGTATGTTGAACCGTATTATGGGGCTAGCCTTTTCAAATTTCCAACTTCAAGGGGGCGCCGTTGAGCCATTTTGGGGATTTTTTTTCGGGACCACAAAAATGTCGAAATTTTCGCCAGACCTGGTGCATGTGCAACGGTTGGGGACTTTTGCACCGCGTTATGGCAAGCACATTGGGGATTCAAATGGCGCGAGAAACAATAATAATAATAATTAAAGCCGCAAGCGGCGATGTGCGGGCCCTCGTTCAAGCACCGCCTGATGTGCGCGAGTCCCAGATGTGCACCACCGCCTGATTTAAGCCACAGCCTGATGTGCTGCAGGTGTTGCTGTGCTGCCTAGGCTGAAACTGTGAGCTTACCTGTGCAGTTATCAGCATAGTGTACATTTCAGTACTGCCTGTCACCAGTAGGTGCTGCTGTGTGTTTAATTATGTTCTGAAGGATTGTTCATCACAGATCATTATAGAAAGAGTTGGGATCACAAGCATGTTAAAAACATGTTCTGAGAGTAAATACTCATTGTGTCCAATAGGTGGCGCTATTCATATGACAAACATGTGTATATAGATGAGTTCAGGCTGGGCCCATGATGAAACATGTCAAATTTGGACAAGATCGGGTTTTGTGTGTAAATGTCAGTACCATGTCTTTCCTGTGGGTGGCGCTATGGCTGTAGTAGATAAATGAGTCCATAGATGTGTTGAGGGATGGACCTTGATCATGTGTATGTAAGTTCAAACAAATTGAACACTGTATGAAGGAGCTATAAGTACTTCCTGTTTCATGGCGAGACATCAGAGTTTGAGGAATGGCCACGCCCACATCCATTGACTTAGGAAGGGTCCTTTGACAAATGTTCATCTGCAGTGTGACAACTACATTGGGTGCGAAGCAGGAGTTGATTGGATAAAAACTGTAGGACACGTCATTTTCTGCTGCCAGTAGGGGGCGCTATATGATATTGGTGAATATTTGCCTATAGAGGCGTTCAGGCTGGGGCACTTATCATGCATGACCGGTCTGAGCCTGATCCATTATTGCATATGAGAGATATAACTGTTTAGAGATTTTCAAAATGTACTCCAAGTTTATCGCAGTGCCACGCCCACAAAAATTGGGTTAGAGAAATTCTGTCTGATAACTTTTGATCGTCAATCTGTCCACTCCAAAATGTGCGTGGTTGGGAGTTGATCGGAGCAAAATTGTAGGAGCTATTTACATAAATACATACTTTGGCGGTTGAAAAAATGTACTCCAAGTTTAGCGAAGTGCCACGCCCACAAAAATTGAGTTAGAGAAATTCTGTCTGATATCGTTTGATCGTTAATCTGTCCACTCCAAAATGTGTGTGGTTGGGAGTTGGTGGGACCAAAACTGTAGGAGGAGTTCGAACAAATACATACCCAAAATAAAGGGGTCAAAAACAGAAAAATCAAAATGGCCGACTTCCTGTTGGGATTTCACCACGACGTTAAGAGGATTTTTTGTAGGTCTTGGCATGACACCTTCCCAAAAAAAATTTAATGCATGTATGTTGAACCGTATTATGGGGCTAGCCTTTTCAAATTTCCAACTTTCAAGGGGGCGCCCTTGAGCCATTTTGGGGATTTTTTTTTCGGGACCACAAAAATGTCGAAATTTTCGCCAGGCCTGGTGCATGTGCAGCGGTTGGGGACTTTTGCACCGCGTTAAGGCAAGCACATTGGGGATTCAAAATTCGGGAGAAAGAAAGAAATAATAATTAAAGCCGCAAGCGGCGATGTGCGGGCCCTCGTTCAAGCACCGCCTGATGTGCGCGACTCCCTGATGTGCACGACCGCCTGATTTAAGCCACCGCCTGATGTGCTGCAGGTGTTGCTGTGCTGCCTAGGCTGAAACTGTGAGCTTACCTGTGCAGTACCACCTGTCACCAGTAGGTGCTGCTGTGTCTTGAATTATGTTCTGAAGGATTGTTCATCACAGATCATTATAGAAAGAGTTGGGATCACAAGCATGTTAAAAACATGTTCTGAGAGTAAATACTGCTTGTGTCCATTAGTTGGCGCTATTCATATGACAAACATGTGTATATATATGAGTTCAGGCTGGGCCCATGATGAAACATGTCAAATTTGGAAGAGATCGGAGATTGTATGTAAATGTCAGTACCATGTATTTCCTGAGGGTGGCGCTATGGCTGTAGTAGATAAATGAGTCCATAGGTGTGTTGAGAATGGACCCTGATCATGTGTATGTAAGATCAAACAAATTGAACACTGTATGAAGGAGCTATAAGTATTTCCTGTTTCATGGCGAGACATCAGAGTTTGAGGCGTGGCCACGCCCACACCAATTGACTTAGAGAAATTCTGTCTGATGACTTTTGATCGTCAATGTGTCTGCTTCAAAATGTGCGTGGTTGGGAGTTGATCGGAGCAAAATTGTAGGAGCTATTTACATAAATACATACTTTAGCGGTTGAAAAAATGTACTCCAAGTTTAGCGAAGTGCCACGCCCACAAAAATTGACGTAGAGAAATTCTGTCTGATATCGTTTGATCGTTAATCTGTCCACTCCAAAATGTGCGTGGTTGGGAGTTGGTGGGAGCCAAAACTGTAGGAGGAGTTCGAACAAATACATACCCAAAATAAAGGGGTCAAAAACAGAAAAATCAAAATGGCCGACTTCCTGTTGGCATTTCACCACGACGTTAAGAGGCTTTTTTGTAGATCTTGGCATGACACCTTACCAAAAAAAATTTGATGCATGCATGTTGAACCGTCGTGAGGGGCTGGCCCCCCGAAATTTTCAAATTCAAGGGGGCGCCGTTTAGCCATTTTGGGGAATTTTTTTTCGGGACCACCAAAATGTCGAATTTTTCACCAGGCCTGGTGCATGTGCAGCGGTTGGGGACTTTTGCACCGCGTTATGGCAAGCACATTTGACATACAAAATACGGAAGAAGAAGAATAATAATTAAAGCCGCAAGCGGCGATGTGCGGGCCCTCGTTCAAGCACCGCCTGATGTGCGCGAGTCCCAGATGTGCACGACCGCCTGATGTAAGCCACCGCCTGATGTGCTGCAGGTGTTGCTGTGCTGCCTAGGCTGAAACTGTGAGCTTACCTGTGCAGTTATCAGCATAGTGTACATTGCAGTACCACCTGTCACCAGTAGGTGCTGCTGTGTCTTGAATTATGTTCTGAAGGATTGTTCATCACAGATCATTATAGAAAGAGTTGTGATCACAAGCATGTTAAAAACATGTTCTGAGAGTAAATACTGCTTGTGTCCATTAGGTGGCGCTATTCATATGACAAACATGTGTATGTATATGAGTTCAGGCTGGGCCCATGATGAAACATGTCAAATTTGGAAGAGATCGGAGATTGTATGTAAATGTCAGTACCATGTATTTCCTGAGGGTGGCGCTATGGCTGTAGTAGATAAATGAGTCCATAGGTGTGTTGAGGGATGGACCCTGATCATGTGTATGTAAGTTCAAACAGATTGAACACTGTATGAAGGAGCTATAAGTATTTCCTGTTTCATGGCGAGACATCAGAGTTTGAGGCGTGGCCACGCCCACACCGATTGACTTAGAGAAATTCTGTCTGATAGCTTTTGATCGTCAATGTGTCTACTTCAAAATGTGCGTGGTTGGGAGTTGATCGGAGCAAAATTGTAGGAGCTATTTACATAAATACATACTTTAACGGTTGAAAAAAAGTACTCCAAGTTTAGCGAAGTGCCACGCCCACAAAAATTGACTTAGAGAAATTCTGTCTGATAACTTTTGATCGTTAATCTGTCCACTCCAAAATGTGCGTGGTTGGGAGTTGATGGGACCAAAACTGTAGGAGATGTTCACACAAATACATACCCAAAATAATGGGGTCAAAAACAGAAAAATCAAAATGGCCGACTTCCTGTTGGGATTTCACCACGACGTTAAGAGGCTTTTTTGTAGATCTTGGCATGACACCTTACCAAAAAAATTTCATGCATGCATGTTGAACCGTCGTGAGGGGCTGGCCCTCCGAAATTTTCAAATTCAAGGGGGCGCCGTTGAGCCATTTTGGGGAATTTTTTTTCGGGACCACCAAAATGTCGAAATTTTCGCCAGGCCTGGTGCATGTGCAGCGGTTGGGGACCTTTGCACCGCGTTAAGGCAACCAAATTGGGGATTCAAAAGTCAGACGAAACAAAGAATAATAATAATAATAATAATAATCCCTCGGGTTACAAGAGGGCCTTCGCCGACATTGTCGGTGCTCGGGCCCTAATAATAATAATCCTTAGGGTTACAAGAGGGCCTCGCCGACATTGTCGGTGCTCGGGCCCTAATTAAAGCCGCAAGCGGCGATGTGCGGGCCCTCGTTCAAGCACCGCCTGATGTGCGCGAGTCCCTGATGTGAATGACCGCCTGATTTAAGCCACCGCCTGATGTGCTGCAGGTGTTGCTGTGCTTTCTAGGTTGAAACTGTGAGCTTACCTGTGCAGTTATCAGCATAGTGTACATTGCAGTACCGCCTGTCACCAGTAGGTGCTGCTGTGTCTTGAATTATGTTCTGAAGGATTGTTCATCACAGATCATTATAGAAAGAGTTGTGATCACAAGCATGTTAAAAACATGTTCTGAGAGTAAATACTGCTTGTGTCCATTAGGTGGCGCTATTCATATGACAAACATGTGTATGTATATGAGTTCAGGCTGGGCCCATGATGAAACATGTCAAATTTGAAAGAGATCGGAGATTGTATGTAAATGTCAGTACCATGTATTTCCTGTGGGTGTCGCTATGGCTGTAGAGGATAAATGAGTCCATAGGTGTGTTGAGGGATGGACCCTGATCATGTGTATGTAACTTCAAACAAATTGAACACTGTATGAAGGAGCTATAAGTATTTCCTGTTTCATGGCGAGACATCAGAGTTTGAGGCGTGGCCACGCCCACATCGATTGACTTAGAGAAATTCTGTCTGATAGCTTTTGATCGTCAATGTGTCTGCTTCAAAATGTGCGTGGTTGGGAGTTGATCGGAGCAAAATTGTAGGAGCTATTTACATAAATACATACTTTGGCGGTTGAAAAAATGTACTCGAAGTTTAGCGAAGTGCCACGCCCACAAAAATTGAGTTAGAGAAATTCTGTCTGATATCGTTTGATCGTTAATCTGTCCACTCCAAAATGTGTGTGGTTGGGAGTTGGTGGGACCAAAACTGTAGGAGGAGTTCGAACAAATACATACCCAAAATAAAGGGGTCAAAAACAGAAAAATCAAAATGGCCGACTTCCTGTTGGGATTTCACCACAACGTTAAGAGGATTTTTTGTAGGTCTTGGCATGACACCTTCCCAAAAAAAATTTAATGCATGTATGTTGAACCGTATTATGGGGCTAGCCTTTTCAAATTTCCAACTTTAAGGGGGCGCCCTTGAGCCATTTTGGGGATTTTTTTTTCGGGACCACAAAAATGTCGAAATTTTCGCCAGGCCTGGTGCATGTGCAGCGGTTGGGGACTTTTGCACCGCGTTAAGGCAAGCACATTGGGGATTCAAAATTCGGGAGAAAGAAAGAAATAATAATTAAAGCCGCAAGCGGCGATGTGCGGGCCCTCGTTCAAGCACCGCCTGATGTGCGCGACTCCCTGATGTGCACGACCGCCTGATGTAAGCCACCGCCTGATGTGCTGCAGGTGTTGCTGTGCTGCCTAGGCTGAAACTGTGAGCTTACCTGTGCAGTTATCAGCATAGTGTACATTGCAGTACCACCTGTCACCAGTAGGTGCTGCTGTGTCTTGAATTATGTTCTGAAGGATTGTTCATCACAGATCATTATAGAAAGAGTTGGGATCACAAGCATGTTAAAAACATGTTCTGAGAGTAAATACTGCTTGTGTCCATTAGGTGGCGCTATTCATATGACAAACATGTGTATGTATATGAGTTCAGGCTGGGCCCATGATGAAACATGTCAAATTTGGAAGAGATCGGAGATTGTATGTAAATGTCAGTACCATGTATTTCCTGAGGGTGGCGCTATGGCTGTAGTAGATAAATGAGTCCATAGGTGTGTTGAGGGATGGACCCTGATCATGTGTATGTAAGATCAAACAAATTGAACACTGTATGAAGGAGCTATAAGTATTTCCTGTTTCATGGCGAGACATCAGAGTTTGAGGCGTGGCCACGCCCACACCAATTGACTTAGAGAAATTCTGTCTGATGACTTTTGATCGTCAATGTGTCTGCTTCAAAATGTGCGTGGTTGGGAGTTGATCGGAGCAAAATTGTAGGAGCTATTTACATAAATACATACTTTAGCGGTTGAAAAAATGTACTCCAAGTTTAGCGAAGTGCCACGCCCACAAAAATTGACGTAGAGAAATTCTGTCTGATATCGTTTGATCGTTAATCTGTCCACTCCAAAATGTGCGTGGTTGGGAGTTGGTGGGAGCAAAATTGTAGGAGGAGTTCGAACAAATACATACCCAAAATAAAGGGGTCAAAAACAGAAAAATCAAAATGGCCGACTTCCTGTTGGCATTTCACCACGACGTTAAGAGGCTTTTTTGTAGATCTTGGCATGACACCTTACCAAAAAAAATTTGATGCATGCATGTTGAACCGTCGTGAGGGGCTGGCCCCCCGAAATTTTCAAATTCAAGGGGGCGCCGTTTAGCCATTTTGGGGAATTTTTTTTCGGGACCACCAAAATGTCGAATTTTTCACCAGGCCTGGTGCATGTGCAACAGTTGGGGACTTTTGCACCGCGTTAAGGCAAGCACATTTGACATACAAAATACGGAAGAAGAAGAATAATAATTAAAGCCGCAAGCGGCGATGTGCGGGCCCTCGTTCAAGCACCGCCTGATGTGCGCGAGACCCAGATGTGCACGACCGCCTGATGTAAGCCACCGCCTGATGTGCTGCAGGTGTTGCTGTGCTGCCTAGGCTGAAACTGTGAGCTTACCTGTGCAGTTATCAGCATAGTGTACATTGCAGTACCACTTGTCACCAGTAGGTGCTGCTGTGTCTTGAATTATGTTCTGAAGGATTGTTCATCACAGATCATTATAGAAAGAGTTGTGATCACAAGCATGTTAAAAACATGTTCTGAGAGTAAATACTGCTTGTGTCCATTAGGTGGCGCTATTCATATGACAAACATGTGTATGTATATGAGTTGAGGCTGGGCCCATGATGAAACATGTCAAATTTGGAAGAGATCGGAGATTGTATGTAAATGTCAGTACCATGTATTTCCTGAGGGTGGCGCTATGGCTGTAGTAGATATATTAGTCCATAGGTGTGTTGAGGGATGGACCCTGATCATGTGTATGTAAGTTCAAACAGATTGATCACTGTATGAAGGAGCTATAAGTATTTCCTGTTTCATGGCGAGACATCAGAGTTTGAGGCGTGGCCACGCCCACACCGATTGACTTAGAGAAATTCTGTCTGATAGCTTTTGATCGTCAATGTGTCTACTTCAAAATGTGCGTGGTTGGGAGTTGATCGGAGCAAAATTGTAGGAGCTATTTACATAAATACATACTTTAACGGTTGAAAAAATGTACTCCAAGTTTAGCGAAGTGCCACGCCAACAAAAATTGAGTTAGAGAAATTCTGTCTGATAACTTTTGATCGTTAATCTGTCCACTCCAAAATGTGCGTGGTTGGGAGTTGATGGGACCAAAACTGTAGGAGATGTTCACACAAATACATACCCAAAATAATGGGGTCAAAAACAGAAAAATCAAAATGGCCGACTTCCTGTTGGGATTTCACCACGACGTTAAGAGGCTTTTTTGTAGATCTTGGCATGACACCTTACCAAAAAAAATTTCATGCATGCATGTTGAACCGTCGTGAGGGGCTGGCCCTCCGAAATTTTCAAATTCAAGGGGGCGCCGTTGAGCCATTTTGGGGAATTTTTTTTCGGGACCACCAAAATGTCGAAATTTTCGCCAGGCCTGGTGCATGTGCAGCGGTTGGGGACCTTTGCACCGCGTTAAGGCAACCAAATTGGGGATTCAAAAGTCAGACGAAACAAAGAATAATAATAATTAAAGCCGCAAGCGGCGATGTGCGGGCCCTCGTTCAAGCACCGCCTGACGTGCGCGACTCCCTGATGTGCACGACCGCCTGATGTAAGCCACCGCCTGATGTGCTGCAGGTGTTGCTGTGCTGCCTAGGCTGAAACTGTGAGCTTACCTGTGCAGTTATCAGCATAGTGTACATTGCAGTACCACCTGTCACCAGTAGGTGCTGCTGTGTCTTTAATTATGTTCTGAAGGATTGTTCATCACAGATCATTATAGAAAGAGTTGTGATCACAAGCATGTTAAAAACATGTTCTGAGAGTAAATACTGCTTGTGTCCATTAGGTGGCGCTATTCATATGACAAACATGTGTATGTATATGAGTTCAGGCTGGGCCCATGATGAAACATGTCAAATTTGGAAGAGATCGGAGATTGTATGTAAATGTCAGTACCGTGTATTTCCTGTGGGTGGCGCTATGGCTGTAGTAGATAAATGAGTCCATAGGTGTGTTGAGGGATGGACCCTGATCATGTGTATGTAACTTCAAACAAATTGAACACTGTATGAAGGAGCTATAAGTATTTCCTGTTTCATGGCGAGACATCAGAGTTTGAGGCGTGGCCACGCCCACACCGATTGACTTAGAGAAATTCTGTCTGATGACTTTTGATCGTCAATGTGTCTGCTTCAAAATGTGCGTGGTTGGGAGTTGATCGGAGCAAAATTGTAGGAGCTATTTACATAAATACATACTTTAGCGGTTGAAAAAATGTACTCCAAGTTTAGTGAAGTGCCACGCCCACAAAAATTGACGTAGAGAAATTCTGTCTGATATCGTTTGATCGTTAATCTGTCCACTCCAAAATGTGCGTGGTTGGGAGTTGGTGGGACCAAAACTGTAGGAGGAGTTCGAACAAATACATACCCAAAATAAAGGGGTCAAAAACAGAAAAATCAAAATGGCCGACTTCCTGTTGGGATTTCACCACGACGTTAAGAGGATTTTTTGTAGATCTTGGCATGACACCTTCCCAAAAAAAATTTCATGCATGTATGTTGAACCGTATTATGGGGCTTGCCTTTTCAAATTTCCAACTTCAAGGGGGCGCCGTTGAGCCATTTTGGGGATTTTTTTTTCAGGACCACCAAAATGTCGAATTTTTCACCAGGCCTGGTGCATGTGCAACAGTTGGGGACTTTTGCACCGCGTTGAGGCAAGCACATTTGACATACAAAATACGGAAGAAAGAAAGAAAGAAAGAAAGAATAATAATAATAAGAATAATCCTTAGGGTTTCAATAGGGCCTCGCCGACAATTGTCGGTGCTCGGGCCCTAATAATAATAATAATCCCTCGGGTTACAAGAGGGCCTTCGCCGACATTGTCGGTGCTCGGGCCCTAATTAAAGCCGCAAGCGGCGATGTGCGGGCCCTCGTTCAAGCACCGCCTGATGTGCGCGACCGCCTGATGTAAGCCACCGCCTGATGTGCTGCAGGTGTTGCTGTGCTGCCTAGGCTGAAACTGTGAGCTTACCTGTGCAGTTATCAGCATAGTGTACATTGCAGTACCACCTGTCACCAGTAGGTGCTGCTGTGTCTTTAATTATGTTCTGAAGGATTGTTCATCACAGATCATTATAGAAAGAGTTGGGATCACAAGCATGTTAAAAACATGTTCTGAGAGTAAATACTGCTTGTGTCCATTAGGTGGCGCTATTCATATGACAAACATGTGTATGTATATGAGTTCAGGCTGGGCCCATGATGAAACATGTCAAATTTGGAAGAGATCGGAGATTGTATGTAAATGTCAGTACCATGTATTTCCTGAGGGTGGCGCTATGGCTGTAGTAGACAAACGAGTCCATAGGTGTGTTGAGGGATGGACCCTGATCATGTGTATGTAAGATCAAACAAATTGAACACTGAATGAAGGAGCTATAAGTATTTCCTGTTTCATGGCGAGACATCAGAGTTTGAGGCGTGGCCACGCCCACACCGATTGACTTAGAGAAATTCTGTCTGATGACTTTTGATCGTCAATGTGTCTATTTCAAAATGTGCGTGGTTGGGAGTTGATCGGAGCAAAATTGTAGGAGCTATTTACATAAATACATACTTTAGCGGTTGAAAAAATGTACTCCAAGTTTAGTGAAGTGCCACGCCCACAAAAATTGACGTAGAGAAATTCTGTCTGATATCGTTTGATCGTTAATCTGTCCACTCCAAAATGTACGTGGTTGGGAGTTGGTGGGACCAAGACTGTAGGAGGAGTTCGAACAAATACATACCCAAAATAAAGGGGTCAAAAACAGAAACATCAAAATGGCCGACTTCCTGTTGGGATTTCACCACGACGTTAAGAGGCTTTTTTGTAGATCTTGGCATGACACCTTACCAAAAAAAATTTCATGCATGTATGTTGAACCGTATTATGGGGCTAGCCTTTTCAAATTTTCAAATTCAAGGGGGCGCCGTTGAGCCATTTTGGGGAATTTTTTTTCTGGACCACCAAAATGTCGAAATTTTCGCCAGGCCTGGTGCATGTGCAACAGATTGGGACTTTTGCACCGCGTTAAGGCAAGCACATTGGGGATTGAAACGTCGGGAGAAAGAAAGAAAGAAAGAAAGAAAGAAAGAAAGAAATAATAATAATAATCCTTAGGGTTACAAGAGGGCCTCCGCCGCCACTGCGTGTCGGTGCTCGGGCCCTAATTAAAGCCGCAAGCGGCGATGTGCGGGCCCTCGCTCAAGCACCGCCTGATGTGCGCGACTCCCTGATGTGCACGACCGCCTCATTTAAGCCACCGCCTGATGTGCTGCAGGTGTTGCTGTGCTGCCTAGGCTGAAATTGTGAGCTTACCTGTGCAGTTATCAGCATAGTGTACATTGAAGTACCACCTGTCACCAGTAGGTGCTGCTGTGTCTTTAATTATGTTCTAAAGGATTGTTCATCACAGATCATTATAGAAAGAGTTATGATCACAAGCATGTTAAAAACATGTTCAGAGAGTAAGTACTGCCTGTGTCCATTAGGTGGCATTATTCATATGACAAACATGTGTATGTATATGAGTTCAGGCTGGGCCCATGATGAAACATGTCAAATTTGGAAGAGATCGGAGATTGTATGTAAATGTCAGTACCATGTATTTCCTAAGGGTGGCGCTATGGCTGTAGTAGATAAATGAGTCCATAGGTGTGTTGAGGGATGGACCCTGATCATGTGTATGTAACTTTAAACAAATTGAACACTGTATGAAGGAGCTATAAGTACTTCCTGTTTCATGGCGAGACATCAGAGTTTGAGGCGTGGTCACGCCCACATCCATTGACTTAGGAAGAGTCCTTTGACAAATGTTCATCTCCAGTGTGTCAACAACACTGGGTGTGAGGCAGGAGTTGATTGGATAAAAACTGTAGGACATGTGATTTTCTGCTGCCAGTAGGGGGCGCTATATGATATTGGTGATTATTTGCCTATAGAGGCGTTCAGGCTGTGGCACTTATCATGCATGACCGGTCTGGGCCTGATCCATTATTGCATATGAGAGATATAACTGTTTAGAGATTTTCAAAATGTCCTCCAGATGTAGCGAGGTGCCACGCCCACACCAATTGACTTAGAGAAATTCTGTCCGATAACTTTTGATCGTGAATGTGTCTACTTCAAAATGTGTGTGGTTTGGAGTTGATCGGAGCAAAATTGTAGGAGGAGCTTACACAAATACGTAATCTTGCAAATCCGGTCAAATCAAAATGGCCGACTTCCTGTTGAGATTTCACCACGACGTTAAGAGGATTTTTTGTAGGTCTTGGCATGATACCTATCCAAAAAAAATTTTATGCATGTATGTTGAATGTCAGTACCATGTATTTCCTGTGGGTGGCGCTATGACTGTAGTAGATAAATGAGTCGATAGGTGTGTTGAGGGACGGACCCTGACCATGTGTATGTAACTTCAAACAAATTGAACACTGTATGAAGGAGCTGTAAGTATTTCCTGTTTCATGGCGAGACATCAGAGTTTCAGGTGTCGCCAGAGAGACAACCTTCAACAACAAGTCACAGTCTGAGAGCTATACACCATAAAGTAAGACGTGACTTCCTGTGGCCAGTAGATCTGTATAACATATAGGTGAATATTTGCATATGGAGATGTTCAGGCTGGGGCACTTATGCAAAAAAACCTCGCTCTGCCACACCCACAGCCATTGACTTAGGAAGATTTCTTTGACAAATGTTCATCTCCAATGTGACTACTTTATGCTGAGCGATGAAGGAGTTGATTGGAGAAAAACTCTAGGACATGTAATTTTCTGACACTATTCATATGAGCAAATGTTTATAGAGATGAGTTAATGCAGGAACGGGGATAGACATGTTTAATTTCTGTTTTGTGTTATCATCATTATTATTATTATTATTTAGGTATTTTTAATAATTATTATTTTTTATAGTGGCATAATGCATATATCATTGTACAAATTAATGAAACCACAGCGTACACAATACGGTATTTCATGCCCATATTTCATATTATATGATAATACTAATCACACTTTTGTCATTTTGTCAATAAGTCCAGTTCTTTTCAGAAATAAAAGGTATTATTTTATTTCGGGTGTTTTATTTTGACATTTTCCTCTTCAAGTTTCGAGTTTCCTGTTCCTTTTTCCTCTCAGGAGCTTCACCAAATGAATGTCTGTGTAACAGACTTCAGGTGAGGGAGCCTATCAGCTTGCACGTTTTATTTTGCTGCGTCAGCAGCGTCAGCAGCGTCAGCAGCGCTGGTATATAACGGCGCGTCACGTCACTGACCGGTACTCCTTTACAGGACCTACAGCTGCGTGTATCAGAGCGAGCCTGAGAGCGAGCATTTTTTGCTAGCTACCGAGCGACCCCATCTGATATACACGGAGATTTTCACTCGATTTTCTAAAGCCTTTCCACCTTCCAACGACTTGTGCACCTTTATCCCTTCACCTGGACCTTTGGGACACACAGTGAGTAACAGCTTTAATGCTAACTGCAGTGTTTTTATGTGCTACCTCCAATGAGTGACCGAGTGAAGAGCTAATGAAGCTAATGCAAGCTAGGTGTGCTAGCTTTAGGTGTGCTCCTTTAGCAGGCACTTAGAGTGGTTGGTGGTTTTGTATGGACTTAAAAGCTCGATTTTATTCTTGTTTTAAAATTGAGCTCGAATTGAAAAGTGTTCATAGCAGTGGCCTACACCGTTAACCGTTAGGCATGAAGTCAGAGTTTTTGAAATTGCAGCTTCAAAGGCTACTAGGCCTGCTGCATGCTGTAGCTTCAGAGCTGAATTTGAAACGATATGGTGGTTTTGTATTAAAGGAAAGCATGATTGTGATTCTTGTTGTTTTAAAATTGAACTGAATTGAAAAGTGTTAACAATGCGCTACATATTACAGACAGAACAGTTAGGCATGTGACAGTGCTGTATTTTTGAAAAATGGCTTTCAAGCATTAAAGCTACCTACAGCGAGGCTGCAGTGTAACGGTTTCATGTATTTTCTGTGAATTTGGTATGACATGGTGGTTTTGTATAGACTTTAAAGCGTGATTTTATTCTTGTTTTATAATTGAACTCGAATTGAAAAGAGTTCAAAGCAGTGGCCTTAACCGTTAGGCATGACGTCAGAGTTTTTGAAAAATGCGCGAAGGCTTCAAAGGCTTATGGGCCTGCTGCAGGTGCAGAGCTGAATTTAAAACGACATGGTGGTTTTGTATTAAAGGAAAGCATGATTGTGATTCTTGTTTTAAAGTTGAACTGAATTAAAGTGTAAACAATTCACTACATTTAAACTTTTTTTTTTTTTTTTTTTTTTTTTTTTTTTTAAATAAATACAATGCGCTACATATTACAGAACGAACCGTTAGACGTGACGTCAGCGCTCATGACGCCGTAGCTTCAAAGGCTGCCGGGCTTGCAGTTCAACAGCTGAATTTGAAACGACATGGTGGTTTTGGATTAAAGTAAAGCATGATTGTGATTATTCTTTTGAAATTGAACTGAATTGAAAAGTTAATAACAATGCGCTACATATTAAAGATAGATCCGTTAGGCATGTGGCGTCAGCGCTGTGTTTTTGAAAATGGCTTTCAAGCTTTAAAGCTACCTACAGCAAGGCTGCATTGTGACCGTTTCATGTATTTTCAGTGAATTTGGAATGACATGGTGGTTTTATATTAAGTAAAGCATGATGCGATTCTTGTTTCAAGCCTTAATTAAAAGTGAACCTGTTAGTTAAAAGCAGTGAGTCCTATTACACACCATGTAGAATTGTGAATGAGCTTATTTAAATAATTCGGTTTTTTTTTATAACAAACATATATATATATTAAATTGCATACTGTGTATTATTTTACTAGATTATGATTTATTTATTTTCCCCCCAAAAAAAAAAAAATTTTTTTTTTTTTTTTTTTTTAATACAATGCGCTACATATGACAGACAGAACCGTTAGACATGGCGCCGAAGCTTCAAAGGCTACCTAGCTTACAGCTTGCTGCAGGTTTAACAGCTGAATTTGAAACGACATGGTGGCTTTGTATTAAAGTAAAGCATGATTGTGATTCTGTTTTAAAATTGAACTGAATTGAAAAGTGTTAACAATGCGCTACATATTACAGACAGAACCGTGAGACGTGGCGTCAGCACTGTTTTTGAAAATGGCTTTCAAGCTTTAAAGCTACCTACAGCAAGGCTGCATTGTGACAGTTTCATGTATTTTCAGTGAATTTGGAATGTCATGGTGGTTTTATATTAAGTAAAGCATGATGCGATTCTTGTTTCAAGCCTTAATTAAAAGTGAACCTGTTAGTTAAAAGCAGTGAGTCCTATTACACACCATGTAGAACTGTGAATGAGCTTATTTACATAATTCGTTTTTTTTATAACAAACATATATATATATTAAATTGCATACTGTGTATTATTTTACTAGATTATGATTTATTTATTTTCCCAAAAAAAAAAAAAAAATTTAATTTTTTTTTTTTTTAATACAATGCGCTACATATGACAGACAGAACCGTGAGACATGTGGCGTCTTTCTTTGTAAAGAAAGCTGAACCAATATAAATGTACTTGTATACTGGTGTGTATATTGTGTCTGTGCACTTGTGTAGAAGAGTATTTTATATATATTTTTGGACATTTATTCTGAAGTTTATGTGTAGTAAGCTTGGCTTCTCAACAAGTCTAAATTAATTGTCCTTTTGTGTTTGTGCAGTCTGACAGGAGACCGTCCCATCTTTCTTCCACAGAGCAGCAGGACTTGGTGCGAAGCACGGTTAGTTACCGGTTTTATTAAATATGTTTTTTGTGTAGTGATGGATACATTTTAAAAAGATACTAGCTGGATACACTATTTTAAATGCTGTGATTGATTTATTGTGCTTCTGTTTTTGTGTTCACACGTGTTAAGATGCCTCGTGGTAAGTCCTATCGCCGCTCTCTGGCAGCCAAGAAGCGAATGGCAGAGCAGCGAAGCGCTGGCGTTGAACGCTTCAACGCCAGTCCCTATGGCTCCAGCAATGCCAGTGCACGTGAGTAGTCAACCATATCTAGAGGTTTTTGTTGCTTTTCTCCTGTGTCATTTAAAGTCATTTTAGAGCAATACAACATTGAACTGTTAATGATGTATGACGTTTTTACTTTAAATTTGTTGAATTTGTTTGTCTTTATGAATAGGGCATGGTACTGGGTACCGCCATCCCGTGCAGAAATGGCCAGTTTCGTCGCTGTCTGGGAAGCAGCACAAACTGGTGTTTATGCCCGAGTCTCCTGACAAGAAGGTAATATTAGATGTAATTTATGTATATATTTACCACAGCTGTTAATATATTAAATTGCAATCAAACTAAAACTTAATTTCTGTATGCTATCCCAGTTTGTTCTTCTTGTGGGTGATTCCCACCTTCGTGCCATCGCCGACCGGCACGTGTCCATGCCAGAGGGAAGGTTTTCCTTTGGCATCATGTCTACACCCGGGGGCGCTGCTCATGATTTGAGGGCTGAGCTTGTGCACGCTCACGTCCCTCGAACTCCTGATGCAGTTTGTCTTCTGGCCCCATCCAACAACCTCACACATTCCAGGACCATCTCAGATGCTGGTGCCGACTTCACCGAGCTTCTGAATGCTGCCTGCAATCGGTGGTCCAACGTAAGCTTTAAGTTTAAATTTAAAAGTATGAATGTTTTTTAAAAAAAAAAATTTGTATGGATCTGCAAATATATATACACTTTGTTATATTCCTTTCAGGTTGTAGTGGTGGATTTCCCCCCCCGCTTCAACTGCGACCAGCAGTACCAAGAACTGCTGCGCCAGGAATTCCACAGGGTTTGTGTCCGCTTGGGTATGTGACCTCTGATATACAATTTTGTGTAATATTTGACATTATGTGAAAGTACAATTACTTATGGTTATTATATGATTTCCATTTTTAAGGTGTGCGGTATTTTCCAACGGCATGTCACTTTCCGTTGGAGAACACAGACCTGTGGGCTAGAGATGGCGTAAGTATAACATGTAATTTTGATGTGAGGAGTTCAGTTTATTGAACAAGTGTTTAAAATTCAATGTTTTTTATATATTACAGATTCACCTGTCAGAACCTGAGGGCATGAGCGTGCTATCACAGCTGATGTGGCAGGCTGCTTACGTTGTAAGTTATGTTATAAATATATCTGTTTGGATTAGATTTAAAAAAAAAAAAAGATTACATTTTATTTTTGTATTTTTCAAATTGTGTGCATTTTTTACATGTTTTTTGTAATGTGTAATTCTTAAGGAACTTTTTTGAAACTGACGTGCTTTGTCAAAATGTTTTTTTATCTCATCATTAGACACTTGACACAGTGCCACAACCCCCCGCTGTGAAAGCACCCCTCAGACCACTAGCACCATGCATCAAGCCAAAACTTGTTGTGAAGGGTGAGGACACTCCACCACGTCCTCCGGTGAACCCCTTCGTGTGGCGCACTGTTCAAAGGGGCAAAGAGGTAATGCCCTGTCATTGTGAGGTTAAGATGTTAAAATATGTCTGCGAAACACAACTATTGTACTTAACACAAACTATGCTTTCTTTTGTTACAGGGGAACTCATCAGGGGAGCCTGGCCGGTCCTCTGGTGTGCTTCCTCAGAGAAGGAAGGTACAAAAGCAGGTTTGTGATGTTTTCTTCATGTTTATAATTGTAGGTAGATTGGGAGGGAGTAGTCAGCTGCTGTGCTCAAAGCAGGCATATACTACATGGTTTGAAGGAATTATGTCATTAAAAATGCACTCACTTAGCCTTTGAATCATTTCAGTGTTTATAGATAACTGTATCTGTTTAGAGTTGAGTTCAACAAGTGTCTGCGCTCTATAATTTCACAGGTGGTGAAGGAGTGTACCATCCCGCTAAACCCAGTCTG
The DNA here is from genome assembly GCF_009762535.1 of Notolabrus celidotus. Classification (NCBI taxonomy): domain Eukaryota; kingdom Metazoa; phylum Chordata; class Actinopteri; order Labriformes; family Labridae; genus Notolabrus; species Notolabrus celidotus. Next base: position 25,947,679 of record NC_048283.1, on the reverse strand, counting down.
GTTTAGCTTTGCCCTGTTGGATGAGATGGACAAGCTTGTGCCATCTCATCTCCCTGGTACCGCGGTTCCAGAGGGCAAGCAGGTAATAATCATGGAATCTCTATCTGTCTGTCTCTCCCTTCAGACATATTAAATCAAAAACAGTCCAAACTGCTTTTAACGTGTAAATGCAATATGTCAACAATACATTTGATTTGTTTTTCATTAGAAGGCCTTTGTGGAGCGCAGGAGGAGTGCTGCCTCCAAGAGGTGTCGGTCCGACCGGCAGGTAAGTGTTGTTTTTAGGTATTTATTTTTCCACACACACAATACTTTGACTCTAAATGTCTGATGTATAGGTTTGAGTTGTATCCATGGTAATGCCATTTCCTAGGTAGTGTTTGCTAAACAGCAGAAAAACACTTGATTCATGCATGTATGTTTTCTAGGCGGAGGCAGTGCATCGCGTGGTGGTTGTGAAGGCGAGGGTCACTTCTGCCACGTTCATGCGGGAGACGGCGGAGGCGGAGGTTTGTGGATTTATTTTGTTAAAGTTATTTATCATATGTGATATATTCTGATAATTCAAGGTTTTCAGATTGAAGCAGTTGGTCTCTGTCGTTTGCTAATCACCTGCCTGCTTTTGTGTTTTAAGCTTTAAAAGTAAGAATTTGATTTTTATTTCATCAAGTGTGTTTGAGGTTATATTTTTGTTGTCCTTGCCCTTCATTCACTTGTTTTGTTTTCATCAGGAGGCGGTTCCGAGTGTTGTGGGAGCGTCCCCCGAGTCCCCTGTCCAGTCCCCCGACCAGGCTGCGCCGGTGGAGGGTCCTGCCCGCCCCCATCGCACTCAAAGGCCCGTCAAAGGTCAGAGTGTTGCAGCTCCAGTTTGCATGTGTTCTGAGCGGTTGCCCCCACCTTTAGTTTCAGGCAGTAGTTTTGTAGGTCAGTACTCTGACGTGAATACTTTGCTCACTTGTAGTGCTGTGGCTGCGATCAAACACATGATTGCACCTGTGTGTACATGGCGTGGCAGGGACATAGACGAGGTCAGGTCAGAAGGGACTAAGTTGGTGGAGTTTCTGGTTGAGGAGAGTAAGAAGGTTCCAGCAGGAGAAAGGGAGTTGTGTACGCTTATTGAGAAGCACACAGTCTTTGGAGGGAAGTGGAGCGTTGACATTGGTAGGCCAGAGTACTTTGTAGTGAAGCCACCAGGGGAGGACACACTAGTGTCTGAGAAGCTGCAGGATCTGTTGTTGAGGGATGGCATGTGTCTTTTTGGTGTTGATGGTCTTGCTACTGCAGTGATACAACACAAAGATTACATTGTTGTTGTTGACTGCAGCACACGTGATGCCAGTGGTTGTGATCCTAGCTGCAGCAGATCTGTGGCTGTGTTTAACACATGCCTGAACGACCTGATGTTTCACATCAGGGGTCTGCAGAAGTCTTTCAACGCACAGACGTATGTTGTTGCCAGCATGTCTGTGAAGCCGCTTGATGTTGGACTCGGTGTTGAGACTGTTTCAGAGGTTGCAGACAGTGATGGTGACATGCAAGTTGCAGGTGAGGTTCAGGAGAGCAGCTCAGTCAGGTCTGCATGTCATGTGAGATCAGTGCAGGGAACTTTTCATCAGGGACATGATCAGTTTGAGTTTGGAGGATTTCAGTGCATGGCCATAAGCCTCGTTGGAATGGCGAAACACACAACTGACAGTGTGTTTTCATGGCAGTCAGAGACCTTGGATGATGTTGTCGTGTCAGGGGACAAGTTGTATGCCTCTTTAAGGAAGAACAACTTGATCAGTGATAAAGTATCACTCTTTCTTTGTGTTCCTGATTTGCCCAAACAGCATGTGGTTGATGGGCAGAGCTTTGACTTTGAATACGGTGACTTTGTAAGTGGACTGGTAGGTGTGGATGATGGTCCCAACATTGAGCTAGGTGTACATGTGAGCTTGAAAAGGGGATTGACAGACATGTTCACTCAATATGACACATGTCTGTTGACAGTGCAGGGTAGCACTTGTGCTATCATCCATCAGGGTGGACGGTATGCAGTGGTTGATTCCCATGCTCGTAGTGCTGAGGGAATGTTGCATGGTAACGGGAAGAGTGTTGTTGTGTATTTCAGTTGCATTGATCATGTCTATGATCACATATGCAAGTTGTCCCGCATGTTGCCAGTAGGTGTCAAGCAGTTTGAGATAGCTGGTGTTCGTGTGTCTCTCCCAGGGTTAGTTGTTGACGGTGAATTGTCATTAGGACAGTCACTAACTGTAGAAAGCAGAACAAGTTTGTCTGAGGAGTCTAGCAGTCAGCCAGAGGTCAGCTGTAGCAGCAGTGTGAGGGCAGAAAAGCACAAGAAGTCAGCAGGACGTTTTCTGTCAAAGAAGTTGAAAAGGAGTGATGTCATTGAAGTTGATTCAGATGTTGTGTTTGTTAGTGATGTGGCTAGTAAAGGACTGCAGTTTAATCCTCTTCGTAGGGAAGTTGCAGAAGCGTTGTGCAAACAGTTGAACATGGAGTCAGAGATGGTTGATGCAGTTTCTTCAGAGGTTGGTCAGTTAGGAGCGCCGTGTAAAAATGAGTGTATACAGGGTGACGGTAATTGTTTCTTTCGAGCAGTCAGTCAAGCTGTTAGTGGTACTCAGAAGAATCATAGGAAAGTTAGACTAGCAGTTGTGAAGCAGATAGAAAGTAATGTGGCTAAGTACAAGAGTCTTTTGAGGAGTGAGTTTTCTTCTGTGGCAGAGTACCTTAGGGAGTCAAAAATGCAGTTTGTTGGCAGATGGGCTACAGAGGTAGAGATTCAAGCAGCAGCAGATTGTTTAGGTGTGAGTATATTTACATATCATCAGGGTCGCTGGCTTGAATATAGTTGTAGAAATAGAAAGTTTTCAAATCAGGGAGTTTATTTAGAACATTGTAATGACAATCATTATGAGACTGTTGTTTGTGTTCAACAGCCTCAAATGCAGGGTTGCTATGGCTATTGCAGAGTGGATGAGTATTGTAAGACAGGTTACAATATTAGACAGCGTAAAGGAAAAGAGAGTGCTTGTTTGGGAGCTTCGATTTCAGCTGCAAGTTTAGAAGTAGAGCATATAGAAGGTGATGTTGCAAAACAGCCCCAGCATAGTACATTGTCAATGTATTTGAAAAGGAAGAGGAAATTAGAAGAGAAAACTAGATACGAGGAAAATACATTGTATAGACTGAAAGGCAAGGAAAGAAAGTCAAGTCAATACCAGGGAAATTTGAGGTTTAGGGAGAGAGTAAAGGAAACAAGTAAGGAAAAGAGTCAAATTAAGTATCATGAAGATTCCATGCATAGAGAGGAAGTTAAGAGAACTAGTAAGGAGAGTAGTAAATCTAAATACCTGGTAAATACTCGGCATAGAGAGGATGTGAAGAAAAGGAGTAAATCTAAATACCTGGTAAATACTCTGCATAGAGAGGATGTGAAGAAAAGGAGTAAATCTAAATACCTTGTAAATACTCGGCATAGAGAGGAAGTGAAGAAAAGGAGTAAATCTAAGTACCTGGTAAATATTCTGCATAGAGAGGAAGTGAAGAAAAGGAGTAAATCTAAGTACCTGGTAAATATTCTGCATAGAGAGGAAGTGAAGAAAAGGAGTAAAGCAAAGTACCTGGTAAATATTTTGCATAGAGAGAAAGTGAAGAAAACGAGTAAAGGGAAATATAGTGTTGATCATTTGCACAGGCAACGAGTAAAAGCCATGAGTATAAGGAAGTACCATGGTAATGCAGAGCATAGGGAGAGTGTTGCAGCAAGTAACCGGTTAGGAAGGCAGAATCGGAAAGAAAAGGCAGAACAGTTTGATTTTGTTATGGAACAGTTTCTAAAGAAAGTAGATGATGGTCCAGATTTTGTTTGTTGTGTCTGCCACAGATTGTTTTTTAAACATCAGGTTTTAAGTTGTAAGAAGGAAGATTACAACAAAAGTAGAGGAGTAGCTTTGATAGCAGATCAATGTTTGACAGAAGACTACTTGCATAAATGTAGTCAGGACTGTGAGGTGGCTTGTAAGTTGATAGATTCACCAAGAGGTCAGATGTGGATTTGCTACACCTGTCATTTAAAGATTAATAAAGGTGAAGTCCCACCTGAAAGTGCAGTTAATAATTTGGGACTTAATCCCATTCCTCCAGAGTTGGCATGTTTGAATAGCTTAGAGCAACATTTGATAGCTTTGCACATTCCATTTATGAAGATGTTGGCGTTGCCTAAAGGTGGGCAGAATGGTGTTCATGGACCGGTGACGTGTGTTCCTGCCAACATTGTTCAGACAGACAATTTGTTGCCCCGTTCCGAAATGGAAGGGTCTTTGTTGAGGGTGAAGTTGAAGCGTAAGTTGACTTACAAAGGCCACTATGAGTATCAGTTTGTTGATACGATGAAGGTTAGGAAAGCTTTGGTTTACTTGAAGAGGACTAATGTGTTGTATGAAAATGTAGAATTTAATGAACAGTGGCTTAATGAGTTTTGTAAGGAAGAAGAGGAAGTTTTGGCAGAGGTTAGTGTTCCTAATGTAGAGAGTTCAGATGCAGCTACAGATGAAGCAGAGGATGAGCAGCTGCATGACAGACAGCAGCACTGTATGTTTCAGGACACGTGTCTCATGCCTGTTGATTTAGGTCAGGAAGCACTGGATCAGTATTTTGATGATACATTGAATTTGGCTCCGGCAGAAGGAAATAGTCCTGTTAGGTTGTTGTGCGATGAGGCAAATGAAGCTAAATCTTTCCCAGTATTGTTTCCGCAGGGTGGTAATACATTTCACGAGAGTAGACAGCACAGGTTGACTTTGTCCCGATATTTGAATAACCGTGTTTTACATGCAGATGGTCGGTTTGCTCGGAATGTCGAGTATATCTTCTTTGCCCAGTATATGTCAGAGTTAGAGCAGGTAGTGTCTAAAGTGTCTATAGCCTTACGGAAAGGAAAAGGTCATCAGTCTCAAAGAGTTGGTCAGGATTTGTTGAGAGATGAAGAGTCTTTGAAGCAGTTGTTGGAGTTTGATGATGGCTTTCGTTTCTTAAAACCTATTAGAGGTACTCCAGCATTCTGGCAAGGAGCTCAGAAGGATCTTTTGGCTTGTGTTAGGCAGCTAGGTGTTCCTACATGGTTTTGTTCTTTTTCCTCTGCTGATATGCGATGGAAAAATCTGTTGAATAGTATTTTGAAACAGGAGGGTAGGACACAGACTTTTGAAGAGCTAGAGTGGGCAGATAGGTGCGAGTTGTTGCGCAGAAATCCCGTCACAGCAGCCAGATCTTTTGATTTCCGTTGGCATTGTTTTCTCAGGGAGGTTCTGATGTCTCCAGCTGAGCCGATAGGTAAGATCAAAGATTACTTCCATAGGGTAGAGTTTCAGCAGCGTGGCTCACCACACATTCACAGTTTGTTTTGGATTGAGAATGCCCCAAAGATTGATAAAGATTCGGATGAGGAAGTTGTTGCATTCATTGATAAATATGTAACATGTGAGCTGCCGTCAGAGGACGAGGAGTTGTTGGATATTGTAAAGTCAGTGCAGCAACATTCAAAGCGACATTCTAAAACTTGTAAGAAGAATAAAACTGTTTGTCGTTTTAATTTTCCCAGGCCAGCTTCAGGTAGAACTTTTATAGCTCGTGGTAAAAGTTTAGAGGATTTAAAGAAGACCTGCAAGTGTCGGGTAGAGAAGACGGGTAGTTTGGCTGTGTGTACATGCAAAAGTCAGATTGATAAGGACAGTGAGAAAAGGATGAGGGACCACGCAGCAGACATTTTGGCAGCAGTGAAGAAGGCTCTTTCCGATGAGAATAGAAGCTTTGGTAGTTTGGACGAGTTGTTTGACAGTTTAGGGATCACCCAGAGAGCTTTTGAGAGAGCTTATAAACTCTTTAGTCGGAACACACATGTCGTGTTGAAAAGAGAGGTTAATGAGGTTTGGGTGAACCAGTACAGTAAGCCACTTTTGAAATGCTGGAATGCCAATATGGACATTCAGTATGTTGTTGATGCATATGCATGTGTGGTTTACATAGTCTCTTATATTTCAAAGGCAGAGAGAGAGATTGGACTGTTGTTAGGGAATGCTCAGAGAGAAGCAGCTAAGGATAAAAATCTTAGTGCCAAGGATGCTTTGAAGAATCTAGGCAGTGTTTATCTTCACAACAGAGATGTGTCGAGTCAGGAAGCGGTGTACAGGTTGGTACCCAGCATGCACCTGAAGGAGTGTTCTAGGAAGGTTGTGTTTGTCCCAACAGGGGAAAATGTTGTGAAGATGAGTCTGCCTTTAAATGTGTTAAAACAAAAGGCAGCGTCATCACAGGGTCTTACTTCAGAAGACATGTGGATGACTAGTTTAGTGGATCGCTATAGGAACAGGCCGGATGATAGCGAGTTTGAAGACATGTGTTTGGCAACTTTTGCGTCAGAATATCGTGTTCTGAGCAAAAATGAGAAGAGTCAGAATAGGGTGAAACTGAAGAAAGATTTTGGTTTTGTCTCAAAAAGAACGCGTTCACAACCTGCTGTTGTTCGTTACGCGCGCTTTTCTGAGACAAAAAATCCAGAGTCTTTCTTTCAGAGCATTTTGCAGTTGTTTCTTCCCCATCGTGTTGATAGACAGCTTAAACCCCAGAACTGTGAGACTTTTGAGGATTTTTACAAGAACGGTCATGTGAGATTTAGTGATGGTTCCAGGCATTCGGTGAAGTCAGTTGTTGATATGAACAGGAGCAGATTTGAGATGGAAGCAGATAAATTGGATGATATCCAACATGAAGTGGATAGTAATGTTGTGTTAGAGGATGCCTGGTGTGAGCTGTGTCCAGAGCAGGAACTTGAGCGTTTACAGAGTCTGCAAGAGCAGAGTGAGACAGAGCAGGTAGTAGAGGAGCATGTCGAAAGCATTCCTGACTTGGCAGTTAGTAGCAAAGAGATTTGCCATGTAGAGAAAAGAAGTAATGTTTTGAGCAGAAGTGACGGTTTGGCATTGGTTAGGTCTCTGAATGAGACACAGTTGTCTGTTTTCTACCAGATTCGTCAGTGGTGTTTAGATAGGATCAATGGGAAAAAGCCAGGTCCCCTGCACGTGTTTGTAACCGGCGGGGCTGGTACCGGTAAGAGTCATCTGATAAGGGCTATTCAGTACGAGGCTATGAGGTTGTTGTCGCCAACATGTCGTCATCCTGACAACACCTGTGTTTTGCTGACTGCTCCTACAGGGATTGCTGCATACAATCTGCATGCAGCAACTATTCACAGCACGTTTAGCATTGGAGTGGATGTACGCTTACCGTACACTCCTCTGGGTGAAGAGAAGATCAATTCTCTGCGTGCTAAGTTGTGTGATCTGCAGATTTTGATTATTGATGAAATCTCCATGGTAGATCACAGATTGTTGGCTTATATTCATGGTAGATTGAGGCAGATCAAACAGACTGGTGACTTTGCTCCGTTTGGTAACGTGAGTGTGATTGCAGTGGGGGATTTTTTCCAGTTGCCTCCCGTTAAAGGGAAACCACTGTATGTTGATGATCAGGGTGTGAACTTGTGGTCCAGTCTGTTTAAGGTTGTTGAACTAACAACAGTTGTTAGGCAACAGGATCCAGTCTTTGCAGAGTTGTTGAACAGGGTCAGAACTCGGTCTAAAGAGACTCCAATGCTGCTCAGTGACATTAGGACACTGCAGCGTTGTGAAACCGGTGAAGTCAGCTCAGCTTTACATATTTTTCCGACAAACAAACAGGTAAATGAGCATAACATTCAGGAGCTATTCAGGACTTGTCCTGAATATGTTGAGATAGAGGCACAGGATTATGTGAATAGTAAAAAAACTGGGAAGTTAGAGTTGATTAGTGGACATCACAGCAGAACGTATAACACATCTTTAGAGGAAACACTTCCCTTGGGGATAGATGCCCGTGTTATGCTCTGTAAGAATGTAGATGTTTTGGACGGTCTGGTTAATGGTGTGTGCGGTATTGTTACCCACATTGTGTCAGCGATTGAGGGTAGGTTTCCTAAAAAGGTTTTTGTAAAGTTTGATGATGATCAGGTTGGTGCTCAGAGGAGGAAACGGTCTGTTGGTGTTTCCAGTGATTTGGTTGGTTCTACAGGTATTGACCCAGAGGAAGAGAGGGTGACAAACAAAGGTGGATTAAGAAGGCAGTTTCCACTCAAACTGGCTTGGGCTTGTACAGTGCATAAAGTGCAGGGGTTGACTGTAGACAGTGCTGTAGTGTGTCTAAAACGAATTTTCACAGCAGGACAGGCGTATGTGGCCTTAAGCCGGGTTAGGAGTCTGTCTGGTTTGATCATTCAAGACTTTAAGGACAAGGTAATTTACTGTAAGGATGACATCAAGGATGCAGTAAAGATTATGCCTCCGTTCTTGGTCATACCCCAGCACACATCAAATACACCTACATTTTCTGTGTTTTTGATGAATGTGCAAAGTTTGAGTCTACATGTGTCAGATTTAGCTTTGTGCACACAGCATTTGCAGCCTAACTGTATTGCTGTAACAGAAACATGGTTATCCACTGATTCTGTTGTAGAAAATGTAAAGATCGATGGTTACAGTTTCCTGAACTCTTCACGAAGTGAATCTTACACAAGTGACCACCCAGCTTTGGTGGCAGTGCAAGCCCAACAACATGGTGGTGTTGGCATGTTTAGTGCAGACAATGTGGCATTTGACATAATCAAAGTGCCACATGTGAATTTGGAGTGTTTGGTTTACAAGTATGTCATTGTTGACCTACTAGTCGTGGTCATTTATCGACCGCCCTCCTATCCCATGCTTTTGTTTAAGGAGAATCTGAGCAAGTTGCTTGATTGGCTTAACCCACTAAGTGACACCATTGCTGTCATGGGAGATTTCAATGATGACATTTTGAGGTCATCATCAATCTGCAATTTTGTCACAGAGAGGGGTTTTGTTCAGCTAGTGGCACAACCCACCACAGAGAGAGGCACACTTATTGACCATGTGTATGTGAAAACAACACAGTACGAGGTACAGTCAGTAGTGTGGCCTACTTATTTTAGTGATCATGAGGGGATTCTTTGTTGTTTTAGAAGTACATCTGATCCAAGTGATGAGGCAGAGTAGTGTAAACTTTTGATGACTGCAGGTTTCTAGTGAAATTGTGAGCTTTTTGGTAGGTTTAACTTTTATGGTTGGTTCATTGGTGGGTTTGCATGGAATAGTCTGCATGTTTAGGGGCAAAAAAAAAAAAAAAAAACACAAAAAAAAAACATTTGCATGCCTTTCTCTTTTTGTCTGTTGTAGTGTGATAATGTTATGTTTAGTGCTAAGGAAAAAAAAAACAAAAAAAAACATTTGCATGCCTTTCTCTTTTTGTCTGTTGTAGTGTGATAATGTTATGTTTAGTGCTAAGGAAAAAAAAAACAAAAAAAAACATTTGCATGCCTTTCTCTTTTTGTCTGTTGTAGTGTGATAATGTTATGTTTAGTGCTAAGGAAAAAAAAAACAAAAAAAAATATTTGCATGCCTTTCTCTTTTTGTCTGTTATAGTGTGATAATGTTATTTGTTTAGTGCTAAGGAAAAAAAAAAAAAAAAAAAAATTTGCATGCCTTTCTCTTTTTGTGTGTTATAGTGCGATAATGTTATTTGTTTAGTGCTAAGGAAAAAAATACCAAAAACCAAAAAAACATATTTGCATGCCTTTTTCTCTTTTTTATCTATTATAGTGTGATAATGTTATTTGTTTAGTGCTAAGGAAAAAAATACCAAAAACCAAAAAAACATATTTGCATGCCTTTCTCTTTTCATCTGTTATAGTGTGATAATGTTTTATGATAGCAAAGTATAAAGAGGTTTCGTTTCCTGCATTACAACAGCTTTGTAGGTCTAACATTTATAAATAAACATGGATGTTATTAATTACATTTAAATTAAAATTAATATACAGTGTTTCACATAAAAAAAACCAAATAATATTAGGCCCTAAAATTAAATAACACTTGTATGCTGTTTGTAATGCGGGTTTTGCTTTACCTTTCATGTTAGCCACAAAAAAAGCAAAAGGCCCTGGGTGTGGACCACTGTTTACAGTTTACTGTTTACAACCCGGGGTTCAACTCCCTGCGGGGCCCTGCTTTCCTCGGCAATGGCATGGAAAGTTTGGTGAAATTGTATAACAAAATGCGTCAAAGTTATTGAGCCTTAAAAATGTAAGTTGATAATAACGATAATGAAAATAAATCAGATTCAACCGACTTTATAAATTAATTTGCGAAGTAATAATAAACTAGGGTGTAATAAACAAACATTAATTTATATAATAGCTCGGTTATGTAGTTTTAGATGAGAATGACACTTATATATTTATTTATAAATCAATAGTTAATGATGAAGCAATCATGTTGTAAATTTAAGATTTGTGTACACTGTTACTAACCAATATCTTTTTCTGGGAGGTCTTGGCCTCGCTTGTGTCTCAGGTTCCAGTGGATTGTTGCTGCAGGCCTGCTGTTGTGGACCAGCTGACCTGAGGAGCAGAAAGACTTAATACCTCTCTTAGTTATATATCTTCTGTGTCAATTACTTAAAAAAAAAAAATTGCATTGTAACAGTATTAGTGTTATCTATTGCAATTTTATTATGTTATACTTTTAGTTTCAATTGTAGAGCTACTGAGTTCATTTTAAAGTGTTATTTTCAAGATTTTTTTAAGATTATACAATTTTTTTAAATGAAAAATGTGATTTTATTTTTTATTTTTTCAGTCTTTATTTTCGGTTACTGACTTTAGATATTTATTGTTTGCTTTATCAATACACCTGTTGACTAACTATGATCACCCATACTTTTGAGCGTTATTACTGATATTATACATACAAAAAAAACAAGTATGAAATTAATGTTAAGATAACTTGTGTATGAATTACTTGTCTTTAAATAAAATGATTATTGGTATATTGATCATTGTTTTTAAGCTATATTTGACAGGTTATAGTGTGCAGAAATATTACAGAATGGTATGACAATTATGGAGTTGTTGGCCAGAGATGTGATGAGGCACATACTTTCACGAAAGCTAGGACATTTTGATCAGATTCTAGTTCCAAGGTGAGACCTCAATTTATGTAATAAATTAGAATGAAGATATCTTGAAAAGTGGACTGAAGTAATCTTTTACAATTAGAAGTCTGAACATCAGATTCAAAGTCATGTTTATTGTTCAGCCATGAGTACACGTACAAGGATTTGAATTTTAGCAGCCTTCACTGAGTATGTAAAGCTATAAAACATACATATACACGTTAGTGTAATGTGTTGAAGCAAAATAAGAACAGATAACATGAGAGTAATGCAAGACAGGAGTTAAATGGATTCTTTGTCGACATAAAACAAGTAATATTATTTAAAGATGGATATTTTATACACTTGAGTAGGACCTTGATCATGTTTAATACTTCAAGCAGATTGACCAATGTATGAAAGAGCTGGGATATTTCCTTTTTCATGGCCAGACATCTTAGTCTAAGGCGGCGCCAGAGACACCCTTCAACAACAAGTCACAGTGTGACCAGTAATGCTTCATCAAGTTGTTAAAATTTATTAACTGTATTATTAACTGTATTAGACAAACATTTTTGAAAAGAGGAGGATTTATACATGACAAAGGAAAACGTGACTTTGTGTTAGCCGAGGGGAATCAAAAGCTATACAATGAATATTTGCCTGTAGATGTGTTCAGATTGGGAAACTTGTACATTAGCATTTAATGAGAGGTACAAAAGTTTCAAGTGTTTGGTACATCAGCAAAAGAATATCAAACATAAGCTCTTTGTCATGGCCACACCCTTTGAGGGAATGTCACTGTCTGAGCAATAATAGTTTATCAAGGTCTGAAGGCACTTCTCTTTTAGAAATAAATATATATATATAAAAAAAATATGTGACTACCTGTTGGCCTAGGCTCAAAATGTAAGCATACTCAAGCGGTTACAAGCACAGAGCACATTGTAGTACTGCTTTTGACCAGTGGGTGGTGCAATGACTGTCATGAAGTGATAATCTGCAGGACTGTTTATCACAGATCGTAATAGAGGCAGTAGTGATCACAAGCATATTAATATCAAAAGGTTTATGAGAGTAAATACGACTTGTGTTCAATAGGTCAGTACCATGTTTTCCCAGAAGGTGGTGCTATGACTAGTAAAAAAAAAAAAAAATTAACCCAAAGATGTGTTGATTGATGGACCCTGATTTTCTAAGAGTAAGTACTCATTGTGTCCATTAGGTGTCGCTATTCATATCGGTGTAATGTTTATGTGGATGAGTTCAGGCTGGGTCCATGATGAAACATGTCAAATTTGGAAGAGATCGAGTGTTGTATGTAAATGTCAGTACCATGTATTTCCTGTGGGTGGCGCTATGGCTGTAGTAGATATATGAGTCCATAGGTGTGTTGAGGGATGGACCCTGATCATGTGTATGTAACTTCAAACAAATTGAACACTGTATGAAGGAGCTATAAGTATTTCCTGTTTCATGGCGAGACATCAGAGTTTGAGGCGTGGCCACGCCCACATCCATTGACTTAGGAAGAGTCCTTTGCCAAATGTTCATCTCCAGTGTGACAACAACATTGTGTGCGAAGCAGGAGTTGATAGGATAAAAACTGTAGTACATGTGATTTTCTGATGCCAGTAGGGGGCGCTATATGATATTGGTGAATATTTGCCTATAGAGGCGTTCAGGCTGGGGCACTTATCATGCATGACCGGCCTGAGCCTGATCCATTATTGCATATGAGAGATATTACTGTTTAGAGTTTTTCAAAATGTCCTCCAGATGTAGAGAAGTGCCACGCCCACACCGATTGACTTAGAGAAATTCTGTCTGATGACTTTTGATCGTTAATGTGTCTGCTTCAAAATGTGCGTGGTTGGGAGTTGATCGGAGCAAAATTGTAGGAGCTATTTACATAAATACATACTTTAGCGGTTGAAAAAATGTACTCCAAGTTTAGCGAGGTGCCACGCCCACAAAGATTGACATAGAGAAATTCTGTCTGATATCGTTTGATCGTTAATCTGTCCACTCCAAAATGTGTGTGGTTGGGAGTTGATGGGACCAAAACTGTAGGAGATGTTTACACAAATACATACCCAAAATAATGGGGTCAAAAACAGAAAAATCAAAATGGCCGACTTCCTGTTGGGATTTCACCACGACGTCAAGAGGCTTTTTTGTAGATCTTGGCATGACACCTTACCAAAAAAATTTTTATGCATGTATGTTGAACCGTCGTGAGGGGCTGGCCCTCTGAAATTTTGAAATTCAAGGGGGCGCCGTTTAGCCATTTTGGGGAATTTTTTTTCCGGACCACCAAAATGTCGAAATTTTCGCCAGGCCTGGTGCATGTGCAGCGGTTGGGGACTTTTGCACCGCGTTAAGGCAAGCACATTGGGGATTCAAAAGTCAGACGAAACAAAGAATAATAATAATAATAATAATTAAAGCCGCAAGCGGCGATGTGCGGGCCCTCGTTCAAGCACCGCCTGATGTGCGCGACCGCCTGATGTAAGCCACCGCCTGATGTGCTGCAGGTGTTGCTGTGCTGCCTAGGCTGAAACTGTGAGCTTACCTGTGCAGTTATCAGCATAGTGTACATTGCAGTACCACCTGTCACCAGTAGGTGCTGCTGTGTCTTTAATTATGTTCTGAAGGATTGTTCATCACAGATCATTATAGAAAGAGTTGGGATCACAAGCATGTTAAAAACATGTTCTGAGAGTAAATACTGCTTGTGTCCATTAGGTGGCGCTATTCATATGACAAACATGTGTATGTATATGAGTTCAGGCTGGGCCCATGATGAAACATGTCAAATTTGGAAGAGATCGGAGATTGTATGTAAATGTCAGTACCATGTATTTCCTGAGGGTGGCGCTATGGCTGTAGTAGACAAACGAGTCCATAGGTGTGTTGAGGGATGGACCCTGATCATGTGTATGTAAGATCAAACAAATTGAACACTGAATGAAGGAGCTATAAGTATTTCCTGTTTCATGGCGAGACATCAGAGTTTGAGGCGTGGCCACGCCCACACCGATTGACTTAGAGAAATTCTGTCTGATGACTTTTGATCGTCAATGTGTCTATTTCAAAATGTGCGTGGTTGGGAGTTGATCGGAGCAAAATTGTAGGAGCTATTTACATAAATACATACTTTAGCGGTTGAAAAAATGTACTCCAAGTTTAGTGAAGTGCCACGCCCACAAAAATTGACGTAGAGAAATTCTGTCTGATATCGTTTGATCGTTAATCTGTCCACTCCAAAATGTACGTGGTTGGGAGTTGGTGGGACCAAGACTGTAGGAGGAGTTCGAACAAATACATACCCAAAATAAAGGGGTCAAAAACAGAAACATCAAAATGGCCGACTTCCTGTTGGGATTTCACCACGACGTTAAGAGGCTTTTTTGTAGATCTTGGCATGACACCTTACCAAAAAAAATTTCATGCATGTATGTTGAACCGTATTATGGGGCTAGCCTTTTCAAATTTTCAAATTCAAGGGGGCGCCGTTGAGCCATTTTGGGGAATTTTTTTTCTGGACCACCAAAATGTCGAAATTTTCGCCAGGCCTGGTGCATGTGCAACAGATTGGGACTTTTGCACCGCGTTAAGGCAAGCACATTGGGGATTGAAACGTCGGGAGAAAGAAAGAAAGAAAGAAAGAAAGAAAGAAAGAAATAATAATAATAATCCTTAGGGTTACAAGAGGGCCTCCGCCGCCACTGCGTGTCGGTGCTCGGGCCCTAATAATCCCTCGGGTTACAAGAGGGCCTCGCCGACATTGTCGGTGCTCGGGCCCTAATAAGAATAATCACTCGGGTTACAAGAGGGCCTTCGCCGACATTGTCGGTGCTCGGGCCCTAATAATAATAATCCTTAGGGTTACAATAGGGCCTCGCCGACATTGTCGGTGCTCGGGCCCTAATTAAAGCCGCAAGCGGCGATGTGCGGGCCCTCGTTCAAGCACCGCCTGATGTGCGCGAGTCCCTGATGTGAATGACCGCCTGATTTAAGCCACCGCCTGATGTGCTGCAGGTGTTGCTGTGCTTTCTAGGTTGAAACTGTGAGCTTACCTGTGCAGTTATCAGCATAGTGTACATTGCAGTACCGCCTGTCACCAGTAGGTGCTGCTGTGTCTTGAATTATGTTCTGAAGGATTGTTCATCACAGATCATTATAGAAAGAGTTGTGATCACAAGCATGTTAAAAACATGTTCTGAGAGTAAATACTGCTTGTGTCCATTAGGTGGCGCTATTCATATGACAAACATGTGTATGTATATGAGTTCAGGCTGGGCCCATGATGAAACATGTCAAATTTGAAAGAGATCGGAGATTGTATGTAAATGTCAGTACCATGTATTTCCTGTGGGTGTCGCTATGGCTGTAGTAGATAAATGAGTCCATAGGTGTGTTGAGGGATGGACCCTGATCATTTGTATGTAACTTCAAACAAATTGAACACTGTATGAAGGAGCTATAAGTATTTCCTGTTTCATGGCGAGACATCAGAGTTTGAGGCGTGGCCACGCCCACATCGATTGACTTAGAGAAATTCTGTCTGATAGCTTTTGATCGTCAATGTGTCTGCTTCAAAATGTGCGTGGTTGGGAGTTGATCGGAGCAAAATTGTAGGAGCTATTTACATAAATACATACTTTGGCGGTTGAAAAAATGTACTCCAAGTTTAGCGAAGTGCCACGCCCACAAAAATTGAGTTAGAGAAATTCTGTCTGATATCGTTTGATCGTTAATCTGTCCACTCCAAAATGTGCGTGGTTGGGAGTTGGTGGGACCAAAACTGTAGGAGGAGTTCGAACAAATACATACCCAAAATAAAGGGGTCAAAAACAGAAAAATCAAAATGGCCGACTTCCTGTTGGGATTTCACCACGACGTTAAGAGGATTTTTTGTAGGTCTTGGCATGACACCTTCCCAAAAAAAATTTAATGCATGTATGTTGAACCGTATTATGGGGCTAGCCTTTTCAAATTTCCAACTTTAAGGGGGCGCCCTTGAGCCATTTTGGGGATTTTTTTTTCGGGACCACAAAAATGTCGAAATTTTCGCCAGGCCTGGTGCATGTGCAGCGGTTGGGGACTTTTGCACCGCGTTAAGGCAAGCACATTGGGGATTCAAAATTCGGGAGAAAGAAAGAAATAATAATAATAATAATCCTTAGGGTTACAATAGGGCCTCGCCGACATTGTCGGTGCTCGGGCCCTAATTAAAGCCGCAAGCGGCGATGTGCGGGCCCTCGTTCAAGCACCGCCTGATGTGCGCGGGTCCCAGATGTGCACTACCGCCTGATTTAGGGCACCGCCTGATGTGCTGCAGGTGTTGCTGTGCTGCCTAGGCTGAAACTGTGAGCTTACCTGTGCAGTTATCAGCATAGTGCACATTGCAGTACCACCTGTCACCAGTAGGTGCTGCTGTGTCTTGAATTATGTTCTGAAGGATTGTTCATCACAGATCATTATAGAAAGAGTTGGGATCACAAGCATGTTAAAAACATGTTCTGAGAGTAAATACTCATTGTGTCCATTAGGTGGCGCTATTCAAATGAGAAACTTGTGTATATAGATGAGTTCAGGCTGGGCCCATGATGAAACATGTCAAATTTGGAAGAGATCGGAGATTGTATGTAAATGTCAGTACAACGCATTTCCTGTGGGTGGCGCTATGGCTGTAGTAGACAAACGAGTCCATAGGTGTGTTGAGGGATGGACCCTGATCATGTGTATGTAACTTCAAACAAATTGAACACTGTATGAAGGAGCTATAAGTATTTCCTGTTTAATGGCGAGACATCAGAGTTTGAGGCATGGCCACGCCCACATCCATTGACTTAGGAAGAGTCCTTTGACAAATGTTCATCTGCAGTGTGACAACGACATTGTGAGCGAAGCAGGAGTTGATTGGACAAAAACTGTAGGACATGTGATTTTCTGCTGCCAGTAGGGGGCGCTATATGATATTGGTGAATATTTGCCTATAGAGGCGTTCAGGCTGGGGCACTTATCATGCATGACCGGCCTGAGCCTGATCCATTATTGCATATGAGAGATATTACTGTTTAGAGATTTTCAAAATGTCCTCCAAATGTAGCGAGGTGCCACGCCCACACCGATTGACTTAGAGAAATTCTGTCTGATAACTTTTGATCGTCAATGTGTCTACTTCAAAATGTGCGTGGTTGGGAGTTGATCGGAGCAAAATTGTAGGAGCTATTTACATAAATACGTAATCTTGCGAATTGGGTTAAATCAAAATGGCCGACTTCCTGTTGGGATTTCACCACGACGTTAAGAGGCTTTTTTGTAGATCTTGGCATGACACCCTACCAAAAAAATTTTGATGCATGCATGTTGAACCGTCGTGAGGGGCTGGCCCTCCGAAATTTTCAAATTCAAGGGGGCGCCGTTTAGCCATTTTGGGGAATTTTTTTTCGGGACCACAAAAATGTCGAATTTTTCACCAGGCCTGGTGCATGTGCAACAGTTGGGGACTTTTGCACCGCGTTAAGGCAAGCACATTTGACATACAAAATACGGAAGAAGAAGAATAATAATAAGAATTAAAGCCGCAAGCGGCGATGTGCGGGCCCTCGTTCAAGCACCGCCTGATGTGCGCGAGTCCCAGATGTGCACGACCGCCTGATGTAAAGCACCGCCTGATGTGCTGCAGATGTTGCTGTGCTGCTGAGGCTGAAACTGTGAGCATACAGTGTGCAGTTATCAGCATAGTGTACATTGCAGTACCACCTGTCACCAGTAGGTGCTGCTGTGCCTTTAATTATGTTCTGAAGGATTGTTCATCACAGATCATTATAGAAAGAGTTGGGATCACAAGCATGTTAAAAACATGTTCTGAGAGTAAATACTGCTTGTGTCCATTAGGTGGCGCTATTCATATGACAAACATGTGTATGTATATGAGTTCAGGCTGGGTCCATGATGAAACATGTCAAATTTGGAAGAGATCGGAGATTGTATGGATATGTCAGTACCATGTATTTCCTGAGGGTGGCGCTATGGCTGTAGTAGATAAATGAGTCCATAGGTGTGTTGAGGGATGGACCCTGATCATGTGTATGTAAGATCAAACAAATTGAACACTGTATGAAGGAGCTATAAGTATTTCCTGTTTCATGGCGAGACATCAGAGTTTGAGGCGGGGCCACGCCCACACCGATTGACTTAGAGAAATTCTGTCTGATAGCTTTTGATCGTCAATGTGTCTGCTTCAAAATGTGCGTGGTTGGGAGTTGATCGGAGCAAAATTGTAGGAGCTATTTACATAAATACATACTTTAGAGGTTGAAAAAATGTACTCCAAGTTTAGCGCGGTGCCACGCCCACAAAAATTGAGTTAGAGAAATTCTGTCCGATATCGTTTGATCGTTAATCTGTCCACTCCAAAATGTGTGTGGTTGGGAGTTGATGGGACCAAAACTGTAGGAGGAGTTTACACAAATACATACCCAAAATAATGGGGTCAAAAACAGAAAAATCAAAATGGCCGACTTCCTGTTGGGATTTCACCACGACGTTAAGAGGCTTTTTTGTAGATCTTGGCATGACACCTTACCAAAAAAAATTTGATGCATGCATGTTGAACCGTCGCGAGGGGCTGGCCCTCTGAAATTTTCAACTTCAAGGGGGCGCCGTTTAGCCATTTTGGGGATTTTTTGTTCGGGACCACCAAAATGTCGAATTTTTCACCAGGCCTGGTGCATGTGCAGCGGTTGGGGAACTTTGCACCGCGTTAAGGCAAGCACATTGGGGTTTGAAAATACGGAAGAAACAATAATAATAATAATTAAAGCCGCAAGCGGCGATGTGCGGGCCCTCGTTCAAGCACCGCCTGATGTGCGCGACTCCCTGATGTGCAGGGCCGCCTGATGTAAGCCACCGCCTGATGTGCTGCAGGTGTTGCTGTGCTGCCGAGGCTGAAACTGTGAGCTTACCTGTGCAGTTATCAGCATAGTGTACATTGCAG
Organism: Notolabrus celidotus; assembly: GCF_009762535.1. Lineage (NCBI taxonomy): Eukaryota > Metazoa > Chordata > Actinopteri > Labriformes > Labridae > Notolabrus > Notolabrus celidotus. Next base: position 25,928,619 of record NC_048283.1, on the reverse strand, counting down.
TACCACCTGTCACCAGTAGGTGCTGCTGTGTCTTGAATTATGTTCTGAAGGATTGTTCATCACAGATCATTATAGAAAGAGTTGGGATCACAAGCATGTTAAAAACATGTTCTGAGAGTAAATACTGCTTGTGTCCATTAGGTGGCGCTATTCATATGACAAACATGTGTATGTAGATGAGTTCAGGCTGGGCCCATGATGAAACATGTCAAATTTGGAAGAGATCGGAGATTGTATGTAAATGTCAGTACCATGTATTTCCTGAGGGTGGCGCTATGGCTGTAGTAGATAAATGAGTCCATAGGTGTGTTGAGGTATGGACCCTGATCATGTGTATGTAACTTCAAACAAATTGAACACTGTATGAAGGAGCTGTAAGTATTTCCTGTTTCATGGCGAGACATCAGAGTTTGAGGCGTGGCCACGCCCACACCGATTGACTCAGAGAAATTCTGTCTGATGACTTTTGATCGTCAATGTGTCTGCTTCAAAATGTGCGTGGTTGGGAGTTGATCGGAGCAAAATTGTAGGAGCTATTTACATAAATACATACTTTAGCGGTTGAAAAAATGTACTCCAAGTTTAGCGAAGTGCCACGCCCACAAAAATTGACGTAGAGAAATTCTGTCGGATATCGTTTGATCGTTAATCTGTCCACTCCAAAATGTGCATGGTTGGGAGTTGGTGGGACCAAAACTGTAGGAGGAGTTCGAACAAATACATACCCAAAATAAAGGGGTCAAAAACAGAAAAATCAAAATGGCCGACTTCCTGTTGGGATTTCACCACGACGTTAAGAGGATTTTTTGTAGGTCTTGGCATGACACCTTACCAAAAAAAATTTGATGCATGTATGTTGAACCGTATTATGGGGCTTGCCTTTTGAAATTTTCAACTTCAAGGGGGCGCCGTTTAGCCATTTTGGGGATTTTTTTTTCGGGACCACCAAAATGTCGAAATTTTCACCAGACCTGGTGCATGTGCAACAGATTGGGACTTTTGCACCGCGTTATGGCAAGCACATTGGGCATTGAAACGGCGTAACAAAGAAAGAAAGAAATAATTAAAGCCGCAAGCGGCGATGTGCGGGCCCTCGTTCAAGCACCGCCTGACGTGCGCGACTCCCTGATGTGCACGACCGCCTGATGTAAGCCACCGCCTGATGTGCTGCAGGTGTTGCTGTGCTGCCTAGGCTGAAACTGTGAGCTTACCTGTGCAGTTATCAGCATAGTGTACATTGCAGTACCGCCTGTCACCAGTAGGTGCTGCTGTGTCTTTAATTATGTTCTGAAGGATTGTTCATCACAGATCATTATAGAAAGAGTTGTGATCACAAGCATGTTAAAAACATGTTCTGAGAGTAAATACTGCTTGTGTCCATTAGGTGGCGCTATTCATATGACAAACATGTGTATGTATATGAGTTCAGGCTGGGCCCATGATGAAACATGTCAAATTTGGAAGAGATCGGAGATTGTATGTAAATGTCAGTACCATGTATTTCCTGAGGGTGGCGCTATGGCTGTAGTAGATAAATGAGTCCATAGGTGTGTTGAGGGATGGACCCTGATCATGTGTATGTAACTTCAAACAAATTGAACACTGTATGAAGGAGCTATAAGTATTTCCTGTTTCATGGCGAGACATCAGAGTTTGAGGCGTGGCCACGCCCACATCGATTGACTTAGAGAAATTCTGTCTGATAGCTTTTGATCGTCAATGTGTCTACTTCAAAATGTGCGTGGTTGGGAGTTGATCGGAGCAAAATTGTAGGAGCTATTTACATAAATACATACTTTAGAGGTTGAAAAAATGTACTCCAAGTTTAGCTCGGTGCCACGCCCACAAAAATTGAGTTAGAGAAATTCTGTCCGATAACTTTTGATCGTTAATCTGTCCACTCCAAAATGTGTGTGGTTGGGAGTTGGTGGGACCAAAACTGTAGGAGATGTTTACACAAATACATACCCAAAATAATGGGGTCAAAAACAGAAAAATCAAAATGGCCGACTTCCTGTTGGGATTTCACCACGACGTTAAGAGGCTTTTTTGTAGATCTTGGCATGACACCTTACCAAAAAAAATTTCATGCATGCATGTTGAACCGTCGTGAGGGGCTGGCCCTCCGAAATTTTCAAATTCAAGGGGGCGCCGTTGAGCCATTTTGGGGAATTTTTTTTCGGGACCACCAAAATGTCGAAATTTTCGCCAGGCCTGGTGCATGTGCAGCGGTTGGGGACCTTTGCACCGCGTTAAGGCAACCAAATTGGGGATTCAAAAGTCAGACGAAACAAAGAATAATAATAATAATAATAATAATCCCTCGGGTTACAAGAGGGCCTTCGCCGACATTGTCGGTGCTCGGGCCCTAATAATAATAATTAAAGCCGCAAGCGGCGATGTGCGGGCCCTCGTTCAAGCACCGCCTGATGTGCACTACCGCCTGATTTAAGGCACCGCCTGATGTACTGCAGGTGTTGCTGTGCTGCCTAGGCTGCAACTGTGAGCTTACCTGTGCAGTTATCAGCATAGTGTACATTGCAGTACCACCTGTCACCAGTAGGTGCTGCTGTGTCTTGAATTAGTTTCTGAAGGATTGTTCATCACAGATCATTATAGAAAGAGTTGGGATCACAAGCATGTTAAAAACATGTTCTGAGAGTAAATACTGCTTGTGTCCATTAGGTGGCGCTATTCATATGACAAACATGTGTATGTATATGAGTTCAGGCTGGGCCCATGATGAAACATGTCAAATTTGGAAGAGATCGGAGATTGTATGTAAATGTCAGTACCATGTATTTCCTGAGGGTGGCGCTATGGCTGTAGTAGATAAATGAGTCCATAGGTGTGTTGAGGGATGGACCCTGATCATGTGTATGTAAGATCAAACAAATTGAACACTGTATGAAGGAGCTATAAGTACTTCTTTTTTCATGGCGAGACATCAGAGTTTGAGGCGTGGCCACGCCCACACCGATTGACTCAGAGAAATTCTGTCTGATGACTTTTGATCGTCAATGTGTCTGCTTCAAAATGTGCGTGGTTGGGAGTTGATCGGAGCAAAATTGTAGGAGCTATTTACATAAATACATACTTTAGCGGTTGAAAAAATGTACTCCAAGTTTAGCGAAGTGCCACGCCCACAAAAATTGACGTAGAGAAATTCTGTCTGATATCGTTTGATCGTTAATCTGTCCACTCCAAAATGTGCGTGGTTGGGAGTTGGTGGGACCAAGACTGTAGGAGGAGTTCGAAGAAATACATACCCAAAATAATGGGGTAAAAAACAGAAAATTCAAAATGGCCGACTTCCTGTTGGGATTTCACCACGACGTTAAGAGGATTTTTTGTAGGTCTTGGCATGACACCTTCCCAAAAAAAATTTCATGCATGCATGTTGAACCGTCGTGAGGGGCTGGCCCTCCGAAATTTTCAAATTCAAGGGGGCGCCGTTGAGCCATTTTGGGGATTTTTTTTTCGGGACCACCAAAATGTCGAAATTTTCGCCAGGCCTGGTGCATGTGCAGCGGTTGGGGACTTTTGCACCGCGTTATGGCAAGCAAATTGGGGTTTGAAACGGCGTAATAAAGAAGAATAATAATAATAATAATCACTCGGGTTACAAGAGGGCCTCGCCGACATTGTCGGTGCTCGGGCCCTAATTAAAGCCGCAAGCGGCGATGTGCGGGCCCTCGTTCAAGCACCGCCTGATGTGCGCGAGACCCAGATGTGCACGACCGCCTGATGTAAGCCACCGCCTGATGTGCTGCAGGTGTTGCTGTGCTGCCTAGGCTGAAACTGTGAGCTTACCTGTGCAGTTATCAGCATAGTGTACATTGCAGTACCACTTGTCACCAGTAGGTGCTGCTGTGTCTTGAATTATGTTCTGAAGGATTGTTCATCACAGATCATTATAGAAAGAGTTGTGATCACAAGCATGTTAAAAACATGTTCTGAGAGTAAATACTGCTTGTGTCCATTAGGTGGCGCTATTCATATGACAAACATGTGTATGTATATGAGTTGAGGCTGGGCCCATGATGAAACATGTCAAATTTGGAAGAGATCGGAGATTGTATGTAAATGTCAGTACCATGTATTTCCTGAGGGTGGCGCTATGGCTGTAGTAGATATATTAGTCCATAGGTGTGTTGAGGGATGGACCCTGATCATGTGTATGTAAGTTCAAACAGATTGATCACTGTATGAAGGAGCTATAAGTATTTCCTGTTTCATGGCGAGACATCAGAGTTTGAGGCGTGGCCACGCCCACACCGATTGACTTAGAGAAATTCTGTCTGATAACTTTTGATCGTCAATGTGTCTACTTCAAAATGTGCGTGGTTGGGAGTTGATCAGAGCAAAATTGTAGGAGCTATTTACATAAATACATACTTTAACGGTTGAAAAAATGTACTCCAAGTTTAGCGAAGTGCCACGCCAACAAAAATTGAGTTAGAGAAATTCTGTCTGATAACTTTTGATCGTTAATCTGTCCACTCCAAAATGTGCGTGGTTGGGAGTTGATGGGACCAAAACTGTAGGAGATGTTCACACAAATACATACCCAAAATAATGGGGTCAAAAACAGAAAAATCAAAATGGCCGACTTCCTGTTGGGATTTCACCACGACGTTAAGAGGCTTTTTTGTAGATCTTGGCATGACACCTTACCAAAAAAAATTTCATGCATGCATGTTGAACCGTCGTGAGGGGCTGGCCCTCCGAAATTTTCAAATTCAAGGGGGCGCCGTTGAGCCATTTTGGGGAATTTTTTTTCGGGACCACCAAAATGTCGAAATTTTCGCCAGGCCTGGTGCATGTGCAGCGGTTGGGGACCTTTGCACCGCGTTAAGGCAACCAAATTGGGGATTCAAAAGTCAGACGAAACAAAGAATAATAATAATAATAATAATCCCTCGGGTTACAAGAGGGCCTTCGCCGACATTGTCGGTGCTCGGGCCCTAATAATCCCTCGGGTTACAAGAGGGCCTTCGCCGACCTTGTCGGTGCTCGGGCCCTAATTAAAGCCGCAAGCGGCGATGTGCGGGCCCTCGTTCAAGCACCGCCTGATGTGCGCGACTCCCTGATGTGCACGACCGCCTGATTTAAGCCACCGCCTGATGTGCTGCAGGTGTTGCTGTGCTGCCTAGGCTGAAACTGTGAGCTTACCTGTGCAGTACCACCTGTCACCAGTAGGTGCTGCTGTGTCTTGAATTATGTTCTGAAGGATTGTTCATCACAGATCATTATAGAAAGAGTTGGGATCACAAGCATGTTAAAAACATGTTCTGAGAGTAAATACTGCTTGTGTCCATTAGTTGGCGCTATTCATATGACAAACATGTGTATATATATGAGTTCAGGCTGGGCCCATGATGAAACATGTCAAATTTGGAAGAGATCGGAGATTGTATGTAAATGTCAGTACCATGTATTTCCTGAGGGTGGCGCTATGGCTGTAGTAGATAAATGAGTCCATAGGTGTGTTGAGGGACCCTGATCATGTGTATGTAAGATCAAACAAATTGAACACTGTATGAAGGAGCTATAAGTATTTCCTGTTTCATGGCGAGACATCAGAGTTTGAGGCGGGGCCACGCCCACACCGATTGACTTAGAGAAATTCTGTCTGATGACTTTTGATCGTCAATGTGTCTACTTCAAAATGTGCGTGGTTGGGAGTTGATCGGAGCAAAATTGTAGGAGCTATTTACATAAATACATACTTTAGAGGTTGAAAAAATGTACTCCAAGTTTAGCGCGGTGCCACGCCCACAAAAATTGAGTTAGAGAAATTCTGTCCGATAACTTTTGATCGTTAATCTGTCCACTCCAAAATGTGTGTGGTTGGGAGTTGATGGGACCAAAACTGTAGGAGATGTTTACACAAATACATACCCAAAATAAAGGGGTCAAAAACAGAAAAATCAAAATGGCCGACTTCCTGTTGGGATTTCAACACGACGTCAAGAGGCTTTTTTGTAGATCTTGGCATGACACCTTACCAAAAAAAATTTCATGCATGTATGTTGAACCGTCGTGAGGGTCTGGCCCTCCGAAATTTTCAACTTCAAGGGGGCGCCGTTGAGCCATTTTGGGGAATTTTTTTTCGGGACCCCAAAAATATCGAATTTTTCACCAGGCCTGGTGCATGTGCAACGGTTGGAGACTTTTGCACCGCGTTATGGCAAGCACATTTGACATACAAAATACGGAAGAAAGAAGAATAATAATAATTAAAGCCGCAAGCGGCGATGTGCGGGCCCTCGTTCAAGCACCGCCTGATGTGCGCGACTCCCTGATGTGCACGACCGCCTGATGTAAGCCACCGCCTGATGTGCTGCAGGTGTTGCTGTGCTGCCGAGGCTGAAACTGTGAGCTTACCTGTGCAGTTATCAGCATAGTGTACATTGCAGTACCGCCTGTCAGCAGTAGGTGCTGCTGTGTCTTTAATTATGTTCTGAAGGATTGTTCATCACAGATCATTATAGAAAGAGTTGGGATCATGTTAAAAACATGTTCTGAGAGTAAATACTGCTTGTGTCCATTAGGTGGCGCTATTCATATGACAAACATGTGTATGTATATGAGTTCAGGCTGGGCCCATGATGAAACATGTCAAATTTGGAAGAGATCGGGTATTGTATGTAAATGTCAGTACCATGTATTTCCTGAGGGTGGCGCTATGGCTGTAGTAGATAAATGAGTCCATAGGTGTGTTGAGGGATGGACCCTGATCATGTGTATGTAACTTCAAACAAATTGAACACTGTATGATGGAGCTATAAGTATTTCCTGTTTCATGGCGAGACATCAGAGTTTGAGGCGTGGCCACGCCCACACCGATTGACTTAGAGAAATTCTGTCTGTTGACTTTTGATCGTCAATGTGTCTGCTTCAAAATGTGCGTGGTTGGGAGTTGATCGGAGCAAAATTGTAGGAGCTATTTACATAAATACATACTTTAGCGGTTGAAAAAATGTACTCCAAGTTTAGCGAAGTGCCACGCCCACAAAAATTGACTTAGAGAAATTCTGACCATACGTTTTGATCGTCAATGTGTCTGCTTCAAAATGTGCGTGGTTGGGAGTTGATCGGAGCAAAATTGTAGGAGCCATTTACATAAATACGCACCCTAAATAATGGGGTCAAAAACAGAAAAATCAAAATGGCCGACTTCCTGTTGGGATTTCACCACGACGTTAAGAGGATTTTTTGTAGATCTTGGCATGACACCTTACCAAAAAAAATTTCATGCATGTATGTTGAACCGTATTATGGGGCTAGCCTCTTCAAATTTCCAACTTCAAGGGGGCGCCGTTGAGCCATTTTGGGGAATTTTTTTTCTGGACCACCAAAATGTCGAAATTTTCGCCAGGCCTGGTGCATGTGCAACAGATTGGGACTTTTGCACCGCGTTAAGGCAAGCACATTGGGGATTCAAATGTCGGGAGAAAGAAAGAAAGAAAGAAAGAAAGAAAGAAATAATAATAATAATCCTTAGGGTTACAAGAGGGCCTCCGCCGCCACTGCGTGTCGGTGCTCGGGCCCTAATAATTCCTCGGGTTTCAAGAGGGCCTTCGCCGACCTTGTCGGTGCTCGGGCCCTAATAATAATAATCCTTAGGGTTACAAGAGGGCCTTCGCCGACATTGTCGGTGCTCGGGCCCTAATTAAAGCCGCAAGCGGCGATGTGCGGGCCCTCGTTCAAGCACCGCCTGACGTGCGCGAGTCCCAGATGTGCACCACCGCCTGATTTAAGCCACCGCCTGATGTGCTGCAGGTGTTGCTGTGCTGCCGAGGCTGAAACTGTGAGCTTACCTGTGCAGTTATCAGCATAGCGTACATTGCAGTACCGCCTGTCACCAGTAGGTGCTGCTGTGTCTTTAATTATGTTCTGATGGATTGTTCATCACAGATCATTATAGAAAGAGTTGGGATCACAAGCATGTTAAAAACAAGTTCTGAGAGTAAATACTGCTTGTGTCCATTAGGTGGCGCTATTCATATGACAAACATGTGTATGTATATGAGTTCAGGCTGGGCCCATGATGAAACATGTCAAATTTGGAAGAGATCGGGTATTGTATGTAAATGTCAGTACCATGTATTTCCTGTGGGTGGCGCTATGGCTGTAGTAGATAAATGAGTCCATAGGTGTGTTGAGGGATGGACCCTGATCATGTGTATGTAAGTTCAAACAAATTGAACACTGTATGAAGGAGCTATCAGTACTTCCTGTTTCATGGCGAGACATCAGAGTTTGAGGCGTGGCCACGCCCACACCGATTGACTTAGAGAAATTCTGTCTGATAGCTTTTGATCGTCAATGTGTCTGCTTCAAAATGTGCGTGGTTGGGAGTTGATCGGAGCAAAATTGTAGGAGCTATTTACATAAATACATACTTTAGAGGTTGAAAAAATGTCCTCCCAGTTTAGCGAAGTGCCACGCCCACAAAAATTGAGTTAGAGAAATTCTGTCTGATATCGTTTGATCGTTAATCTGTCCACTCCAAAATGTGCGTGGTTGGGAGTTGATTGGAGCAAAATTGTAGGAGGTGTTTAAACAATTACATACACAAAATAATGGGGTCAAAAACAGAAAAATCAAAATGGCCGACTTCCTGTTGGGATTTCACCACGACGTTAAGAGGATTTTTTGTAGGTCTTGGCATGACACCTTATCAAAAAAAATTTCATGCATGTATGTTGAACCGTATTATGGGGCTAGCCTTTTCAAATTTCCAACTTCAAGGGGGCGCCGTTGAGCCATTTTGGGGATTTTTTTTTCGGGACCCCAAAAATGTCGAAATTTTCGCCGGGCCTGGTCCATGTGCAACAGTTGGGGACTTTTGCACCGCGTTATGGCAAGCACATTGGGGATTGAAACGGCGTAACAAAGAAAGAAATAATAATAATAATAATAATAATAATAATTAAAGCCGCAAGCGGCGATGTGCGGGCCCTCGTTCAAGCACCGCCTGATGTGCGCGAGTCCCAGATGTGCACTACCGCCTGATTTAAGGCACCGCCTGATGTGCTGCAGGTGTTGCTGTGCTGCCTAGGCTGAAACTGTGAGCTTACCTGTGCAGTTATCAGCATAGTGTACATTGCAGTACCACCTGTCACCAGTAGGTGCTGCTGTGTCTTTAATTATGTTCTGAAGGATTGTTCATCACAGATCATTATAGAAAGAGTTGGGATCACAAGCATGTTAAAAACATGTTCTGAGAGTAAATACTGCTTGTGTCCATTAGGTGGCGCTATTCATATGACAAACATGTGTATGTATATGAGTTCAGGCTGGGCCCATGATGATACATGTCAAATTTGGAAGAGATCGGAGATTGTATGTAAATGTCAGTACCATGTATTTCCTGAGGGTGGCGCTATGGCTGTAGTAGATAAATGAGTCCATAGGTGTGTTGAGGGATGGACCCTGATCATGTGTATGTAACTTCAAACAAATTGAACACTGTATGAAGGAGCTATAAGTATTTCCTGTTTAATGGCGAGACATCAGAGTTTGAGGCGTGGCCACGCCCACACCGATTGACTTAG